>NW_015159773.1:35406-69153 GCF_001447785.1 Gekko japonicus
CCCCAAAGTGGGTAAAGTGTTCCCTCTAAGCTGGGTTAGTGTGAGCCAGCTCACAGTATTTTAGCCCCCAGCTCTCACATTTTTGTCTTGGCTCAGGAAGGATGACTCCAGACTAATTTATGCAGTCGCCAAATCACTCTCTCACAGCTTTTATGCCAGTAGCTCACAAGGTACAATTTTTGCTCACAAGACTCCACAGCTTAGAAGAAGAAGAAGAAGAAGAAGAAGAAGAAGAGGAAGATATTGGAGTTATACCCCGCCCTCCACTACCCAAAGGTGTCTCAGAGCGGCTTACAAACTCCTTTCCTTTCCCTTCCCCTCCCCACAACAGACACCCTGCGAGGTAGGTGGGGCTGAGAGAGCTCTTGACAGAAACTGCTCTTTTTCAAGGACAGCTGTTATCAGAACTACGGCTTGCCCAAGGTCATCCAGCCAGGTGCAAGTGGAGGAGTGGGGGAATCAAACCCGGTTCTCCCAGATTAGAGTCCGCGCACTTAACCACTACACCAAACTGGCTTAGAGGGAGCATTGGTCACCAAGCCTCTGCAAGGGGGTCGCGGGCCAGCCCTCTCGAATGGCCGCCCCTGCCCTTTTGATTGCTCTCTTTTGTGTTTTGGGAACCAAGATCTGAGCCTGGAAAAAGCATGTCCTGTGCTATAGAAGGTCGGACCAGAACCAACAAGTTGAAATTTAATCATACAAATTTTGGGCTAAACATTAGGAAGAACGTCCTGACAGTTAGAGTGGTTCCTCAGTGGAGCAGGCTTCCTCCGGAGGTAGTGGGCTCTCCTTCTTTAGAGGTTTTGAAGCAGAGGCTAGATGGCCATCTGACAGCAATGCGGATTCTGTGAACATGGGCAGATTATGAGAGGGAGGGCAGGAAGGTTTGCCTCAGCGCTTAGTTCTTGTGGCCCTTTCTTACACGCCCAGGGAAATACCAGTTGCCACTTTGGGGTCAGGACGCAATTGTTCTCCAGGCCATTTTAGCTGGGGATCCTGGAGGGGTTTTTTTCCTACTCTTCTGGGCATGGAACAGCAGTCACTGTGGGTGTGTGTGGGGGTCAATGTTCCCTCTAAGCTGTGGAGTGTGAGCAAAAATTCTACTTTGTGAGCTACTGGCATTAAAGTTGTGAGCAAGCGATTTGGCTACTGCATCAATTAGTTTGCTCTGGAGCCATTCTTCCTGCGCTAAGACAAAAATGTGCGAGCCGGAGGCTAAAAAACTGTGAGCTAGCTCACTCTAACTCAAATTAGAGGGAATACTGGTGGTATTTGTGAATTTCCTGCATTGTGCCAGAGGTTGGACTGGATGACCCTGGAGGTCCCTTCCAACTCCATGATTCTGTAATTAGTTGGCATTTTTTTCTTCACTGCATATTCATGTTGATCAAGTAAATCATGTCCTGTTGATTATAGAGCAAGTTTCTTAGAATCTTAAGGGGCATTAGAGGGAGTAATGAAGAAGCAGAGCGAGGTCAGACTGGAATGGAACCTCCATATGCAAAGGCTGTAGATGTTGACAAATTGCACCCAAAGAGTGCTTTGGAACAGCAGTCCCTGGGGTGGGGTGGGGTGGAGTGGGGTGGGGGTATTTGTGGATTTCCTGCATTGTGCAGGGGACTGGACTGAATGACCCTGGAGGTCACTTCCATTTCTATGATTCCATGTTGGAATGCCATTTGCTTGGGGTTCGTAGTGGGGCAGCTGTGTCCCCAGTGGGTTGTTTGTTGGTTTCCTAAAAATATCTGGTTCGCCACTATAGAAAGTGGAATTGTGGACTAGATGGCTGCCAAGGTCCTAGTTTGCCTCGGGTGCAAAAAAAAACCCTTCGGCCAGCCTTGAATGGATCAGCATACGAAGCCAATTTGGGCTTGTGGGTCACCATACCGAAAAGGTCGGGAACGACTGCCTAAGAGGGCACAGTGTTCCCTCTAAGCTGAGTTAGTGTGAGCTAGCTCACAATTTTTTAGCCTCCAGCGCACAGATTTTTGTCTTAGCTCAGGAAGGATGTGGCTCCAGAGCAAACTAATTTATGCAGTAGCCAGATCGCTGGCTCACAGCTTTAATGCCAGTTGCTCACAAAGTAGAAGTTTTGCACACAAGACTCCACAGCTTAGAGGGAACATTACATAAGAACATAAGAGATGCCAATGTTGGATCAGGCCAAAGGCCCATCCAGTCCAACACTCTGTATCACACAGTGGCCAGAAATACCAGGTGCCATCAGGAGGTCCAGCAGTGGGGCCAGGACATTAGAAGCCCTCCCACTGTTGACCCCCCCAAAGCACCAAGAAGACAGAGGATCACTTGCCCCAGAGCCCCTATCTATACCTTGTGGCCAATAGCCACTGATGGACCTCTGCTCCAGATGCTTATCTAATTCCCTTTTGAAGCCGTCCATTGCTGTGGGCATTAGAGGAGGATTCAGGAAGGGCAGCCAAAGTACCCCACTGGTACAGGTAAATGGCTTGGAGCCATCCCATCCCAAATATTTTATTATTTATTTATGTATTCAGTTTCTATCCTGCCCTCCCCGCCATCAAGAAGTCTCTTGGGGAAATGGGGCATATATCTGTGGGCGCCCAGGAGGAACCCTTTTGTTTTGGCATGTTCTGGACAGACAGGCTATCAAAGGGACAAAGTTTGAGTCCGGTGGCACCTTGAAGACCAACAAAAGTTTTATTCTGGGCATGAGCTTTCGTGTGCCTGCCCAAAATAAAACTTTGTTGGTCTCAAAGGCACCACCGGACTCAAACTTTGTTCTGAGGATGTCAAAGGGTAAAGGTAAAGGTTCCCTTGCTCGAAAGCCAGTCGAATCCGACCCTAGGGTTGCGGTGCTCATCTCCGTTTCCAAGCCGAAGAGCCAGCGCTGTCCGAAGACGTTTCCGTGGTCATGTGGCCGGCATGACTAAACACCAAGGCGCACGGAACGCTGTTCCCTTCCCACCGAAGTGGTACCTATTTATCTACTTGCAATTTCTTGCTTTCGAACTGCTAGGTTGGCAGGAGCTGGAACTGGAGATGGGAGCTCACTCCATCTTGCGGCACCCGGGTCTCGAACTGCTGAACTACCGCCCTTCCACAGCCTGCAGTTCAGCGTCTTGACCACTTGAGCCACCGTAGCTCCATGTCAAAGGGTAAGGGGCAGCAATTCTGCATGGCTTTGCTGACAGCAAACTGAATACCTGAATGGTATTCTTATTATTATTATTATTATAGTTATTGTTGTTGTTGTTTTGGACAGAGGTTTTCTAAAAACGGTTACCCATGATGTTTCAGAAACAGCTTTTTCTTCAGGAGCTCTTCACAACTGAACACTTGCAGCAGTAAATCATACTTTCCATACACAGCAGTCGGAATGTCTTTAAAAGCTGTTCTTCCTCATATCTTTGCTAACAGAAATGTTGGGGAGAACCTTATTTTGCTTGAGTACTAAAAAATCATAAGCAGTGTATATTCCGTTCTTCAAAATATCGCATAAAAATTACCCAGGGAACTTCAGTAAACAGCCAATTGAAAAAAAATCCACCTGATATACAGATTCCCATTCAAAACAATCGGCCTTTCCTGAACTAAGTTGTCTGTATCTGTCTGAACAGCAGCACTGGCGTTCTGTTCTCCTTGATGTATCATCTGCTTCCAGTACTGTTTGATTATTCTCTTCTCTGTATGATCTTTAAATGTTCTTCTGTCCCTTTCAAACTATATTTATTATGTTTCCATTAAAGGTTCTTTCTCTCCTCTTTTTCCTCGGCCCACTGGGGTTTCCCAAGGTTCGGGTTTAGGCCCTTTGTTTTAGATTCTCATATCCAGACATTTGACATTAATTATAGCATGTCTATGCTGAGAATATTTAATTGTTCTCTCTCTCTGATTTGTCATCTTTTGTTCATCTTTCATCTTGGCTTCTTGCTATTTCCCCCTGGCTGTCTTTCAGATTAGTCTTCCAAAGGCAGAAGGAAGGTTGGATGCAGAGACCCACAGCTGGAGTTCAGCTGGCAGCCCCGACCCTTTCGGGCACCTCCGGTCTTCTGTAGCCTCTGGCACCTCCCAGAAATGCTGCCCGGGAGGACTGGGGGGCCACTCGGCCGCAGCTGGGCTGCCTTATGGGGTGGGGAGGCCAACGGGTACAAGAAAATCCACGCCAGTCGTGTGTGTCTCCGAAGGCTCCAACCCAAAAATTATTTATTTGTACCTCCAGACTTTTCCTGCTTCTTTTCTCCATCTTACCATTTCTTCTTCTGTAGAGCTTCTGGCGGGTTTCCCCCCCCTAAACATTCTTTCTTCTCATATAACCAAGTCTTATTCTCTTTGGCAATGGAACATTGCAGGCCTGGCCTACTTTCTTTCAATTGTGCAATTCTAATACACTTTTAGCCAACTCTCCCGATTCCTGCGTGACGTCTCTTGTTTCCATGTTGCCCTGTGCCACTTACTTGGGGGGGGGGGGTTGTATGTAAATAACATGTTTCTCCATTTCTCTCTCTCTCTGTCTCTCTCTCTTACTGTCTACGTTTTCCTCGTCATGCCCCATTTAGGATTCAGTTACTAACTTCTGCTGTATTCCATCCCACTTGCCTTTCCTCTCTGATCTCCTGTTGTTCGCATCCTTACCCTTTTGCGGTTTGTTCTATGCTCTTTCCTCTCCTTATCTGTGAAACTCTCTACCTGGAAGAAATTCTTTTACCAGCTGATATTTGTTCATTGACACACACACCCCTTTTTTAATGCCTCATGTAGATTTCTCCTCCAGCAGTCTCTAGTCGGCTTCTTTATTTTGATTGGGGCCTGCCTCTTCATATGTGTAATTCAGCAGAGCTTTACTTCCCCCCCCCAAAAAAAGCACTTTGCAAATAATAAATACTATTAAAGGTAAAGGTAAAGGTTCCCTTGCTTGAAAGCCAGTCGAATCCGACCCTAGGGTTGCGGTGCTCATCTCCGTTTCAAAGCCGAAGAGCCAGCGCTGTCCGAAGACGTTTCCGTGGTCATGTGGCCGGCATGACTAAACACCAAGGCGCACGGAACGCTGTTACCTTCCCACCAAAGTGGTACCTATTTATCTACTTGCAATGTCTTGCTTTCGAACTGCTAGGTTGGCAGGAGCTGGAACTAGAGACGGGAGCTCACTCCGTCATGCGGCACCTGGGTCTCGAACTGCTGAACTACCAACCTTCCACAGCCTGCAGTTCAGCGTCTTAACCACTTGAGCCACCGCAGCAGAATTACACCGCAGTGTAATTCAGCAGAGCTTTACTTTCCTCCCAAAAAAGCACTTTGCAAATAATAAATACTATTACCATTCTTTAAAAGACTTATGTCCATTATCTTATAATAGTTATATGATAAGTTGTGAGTCACGTCATCGGGAAACGGTGCAACTTATTTCTAGCTGTGAGGAATACATTTTTTTTTTAAACGAGATTTTTTTCAGAAGGAATTGAGCGCAAGAGTCTTCTGAAGCAGACTGTATCGGATTCTGATCTCCACAGGATCCCTTCATCAAAACGTTTGGGTCACTTGTTGCTTCCAGGGAAACCATGGTAACAGCGCCTCCAGAAAAATGGCTCCTTTCTCAAAGCCTCATCTGAGGCATGAGAAAGTTTGTGACATGTCTCTCACATGTATAAATCCGCTGTCTGTGGTTCTGGTCAAATGGCCATGCTTCCTTTTTGACTATCTATAAAATGCACTAGTTTAGGGTTCAAGTGCTGGAGAACTCTTGAGAGTCCCTTGGGCTGCAAGGAGATCAGATCAGTCAATCCTAAAGGAAATCAACCCTGACTGTTCCCTGGAAGGCCAGATACTGAGGCTGAAGCTCAAATACTTTGGCCACCCAATGAGAATGAGAAGGGAGCACTCACTGGAGAAGACCCTGATGCTGAGAAAGAGTGAAGGGAAAAAGAGACAGCAAAGGATGAGATAGCCAGACAGTGTTATCGATGCAACAAAGTTAAGCAAACTCCGGAGGATGATGGAAGACAGGAGGGCCTGGTGTGATGTGGTCCACAGGGTCGCAAAGAGTCGGACTCAACTGTGCGACTGAACAACAAACAACAAGGGTTCAGGAAGGCTGGGTGTCAGACTAGCTATAAACTATTCATTAATGATTGGGGGGAGGACGTGAATCTGTTAGATAGGTTAATGAGTGGGGAAATTGTTGTAAAATAGTCAAAAGTGTTTAATACTCAGACTATCAATGGATCTTGCTCTATTGGAAAGAAGAGATTTCTTTGCTTTTAAAAACCTTTATTTCTAAGGGTAAAAGGTACATGGGATGCTAATGCTGGGAAAGACTGAAGGTCAAAGAAGACGGGGATGGCAAAGGATGAGATGGTTAGACAGTGTCATAGATGCAACGAACATGAAACTGAGCCAACTTCAGAGGACGGCGGAAGACAGGAGGGCCTGGTGTGATGTGGTCCATGGGGTCGCGAAGAGTCGGACTCAACGGTGCGACTGAACAACAAACAACAAGGGTTCAGGAAGGCTGGGTGTCAGACTAGCTATAAACTATTCATTAATGATTGGGGGGAAGACGTGAATCTGTTAGATAGGTTCATGAGTGGGGAAATCACTGTATGACTAATGGTAGGCTTTAAGAAAGAACAAGATATGTTTATGAAGACCATCACCCTGTGGGTCTTACTCCAGGGTGATGTGGCAGCCATTGGGATGAGGGAAGTTCCTGCCTTTTTTATTCTTCTTCCCCAATCGCTTCCTTTGGAGACTTGGTACGGCAGGCTTTCCTCGGTGATGGAGATCATACACCAGTGTGGACTACCTTTACTCTTCCATGGTCAACTTTTTTTTCCTGCATACAATAGCCACGGTCTGCAAATGTACATCACAAGAGTGCATATTCAAGATCTTTTTACCATTGAAGCACAACAATCGATGTGAAAGTAGTAGCCTCGTTCATGCATTTTTGCTTCAAAAATCATGTCTGAGAAGGTTACACCAAGGCCCACCTAGGCCTGCTTTCTTGGCAGGAATCCCAGCAAGTAGCAAACACTCCATTAGTTTCCTGGAAAATGGCCAGTGGTTCACTGTGGGCCACACTCTGCCCATCTCTATAAAACAGGGCTATTTTTGAAGAAGAAGAAGAAGAAGAAGAATAGAAGAAGAGATTGGATTTATACCCTGCCCTTCACTTGGGGTCTCAGAGCGGCTTACAAACTCCTTTCCCTTCCCCTCCCCACAACAGACGAATGCATTAGCAAAATAGGCCACACCCAACAGCAGAAACCCATTAGGATTGGCTACATTAGGGGTGTGTGGCCTAACATGCAAAGGAGTTCCTGCTAAAAAAAAGGCCCTGGGTTTGGACAACAAACAAGGTAAACAGAATAACAAGCAAAAGGTGGGTGTGGCTGGATAACCACACTTCTGGTAACTTGGGGGTGCGGCCTAATGTGCTAATGAGCTGTGCTGGCAGGGGTGTGGCCTATTATGCTAATGAGTTCCTGCTGGTTCTACAAAAAGAGCCCTGCAGCTAACCAATTCAACTAGACAGCACAAATTAAAAGGAAAGAATTCTAGCAAATATGGAATATGTTCCAATTTGGCTGCAACTAGCAGAAAAGTTATTAGATCTTGCCTGTTCCGTCTTTGTTTTTATTTTTCAGACAAATCGCAAAGTGGAAATAAGACCCTCTCACACTCAAAACTTATCCACTACAAAAAGCTCAAATAAGCATAATTCCCCCCCCCCCCGCAATACTAAATCATCCAACCAAAAAAGTTACGATTTTGCTTCCTGGTTTTGAGTTACAAGACAGAAGTGGCCCAATGTGCTGATGGTCACTGATTCTGTACAAGAAATAACAATTCACTGCTGTCAGCTACTTCCTCACTACTTTTCTCTCCAGTCAATAAAAGTGGATTTTCATGAAAAATGTGTCTCAGCCTTCAGGGAAGCTGTTTGTGCTTGTACATGTTAAGTTTCACCAGCCAACACCCGCCCCCTCTATAGATCTATGAATGGGAGACGTATTGGGATATTTGGTTAATATAGCAGAGTTTTGCCCAGTCACAGAAGCGTGATCCTGAGTGCAGTAAATAAATCTCCTGAGAAGTACATTGCCAAAAAGGTAAAACTTACATTTATTCAAGTAAATCCAGTTCACCTTCAGGTTGCAGTCAAAAGGAGAGAGAGAGAGAAGCCTAGTCTAAAGAGTACTTCCCCCGTCACAAATCATGGCCAGCTTGTCCGGCATCATGTGTGTGGGAGGATGAGGGCATAGTCTCAGCTGGAGAGACCTGCAGAGACGTGTGTCTCCATAGAAGGCCATGTGAAGGGGGGCGGTGGTCAGAATGCAGCTCCCAGCTTAAGACAAAAGAGAGGCATCCCAATCAAGGAGATAAAACCTATACAGACTTAGTGATGTAGCGCCCCACCACCACCACCAATGTTCAGGCATGCTGAGGTCCTCACTCCAAGAAGATGGGACCACATCTCCCTGTCTTCTCCTTTCTAGGCTCAATGCAAGTAGCAGCGTAGCAGCTGCCGCATCTCTGGATGCACACCGTGGTGGCAGCGAAGGCCTTTTGAAATACAGGGGCTGAGATTTCTGCACTGCCTTACTTTTGTTGTTGTTCAGTCGCACCCCATGGACAAGATCCCGCCAGGCCCTGCTGTTTTCCGCCGTCCTCTGAAGTTGGCTCAATTTCATGTTCGTTGCATCAATTACACTGTCTAACCATCTCATCCTTTGCCGTCCCCATCTTCTTTGACCTTCAATCTTTCCCAGCATCAGGGTCTTCTCCAGTGAGTGCTCCCTTCTCACTGGGTGGCCAAAGTATTTGAGCTTCCGTTTCATTACCTGGCCTTCCAGGGAACAGTCAGGGTTGATTTCTTTTAGGATTGACTGATTTGATCTCCTTGCAGTCCAAGTGACTCTTAGTCCAAGGGACTGCCTCACTAGAGGACTTCATTTGCACAGCCTCATTTCCAGTCCGATGTCCTGATGAGCCATTCACTCCGTGTTAGAGCTCTTGCACAACACAGCAATGATGATGTGAATGCACATCTCATAGTGGTCCCAGACCGAGCCAAACCATGCTCTTCTGGTGTGTGTGTGTGTGTATGAGCCATCAAGTTGCAGCCAACTTATGGCAATCCCAGCAAGGGGCTTTCAAAGCAAGTGAGAAGCAGAGGTGGTGTGTGCAGAGGTGGTATGCCATATTGCCTTCCTCTGCAGAGTCTTCCTCAGTAGTGGTGTCCAGTGTTCCCTCTAAGCTGAGTTAGTGGGAGCTAGCTCACAGTTTTTCAGCCTCCAGCTCACAGATTTTTGTCTTCGCTCAGGAAGGATGACTCCAGAGCCAACTAATTTATGCAGTAGCCAAATTGCTTGCTCACAAATTTCATGCCAGTAGCTCACAGAGTAGAATTTTTGCTCACAGGACTCCACAGCTTAGAGGGAACATTGGTGGTGTCCCGCCCAAGTACTGACCCTGCTTAGCTTATGAGATCTGACGAGACTGGGCTATCCCACACCAGGGGTCGTTTCATAGAAAAAGAGCTAGGGGAACTCATTAGCATAACTCATTAGCATATGCCACACCCCCTTACATCACCGGAAGTGTGTCATAAGGCCACACCCCCTTACATCACCGGAAGTGTGTCATAAGACCACACCCACCACTCAGTTAGTCTTAGTCTTAAAGGTTAGTCTTAAAGGTGCTATTTGTTAGTCTTAAAGGTGCTATTTGAACTCTTGGACTATTTTGCAGCAACAGACTAACACAGCTCCCTTGGGGAAGCTCCTGGATGGGGCTGGGAGTCCTTGCGGAGGCCACGTGGAGTGGCCTCGGCCAGGCAGAGGGGGAGGATGCCAACTTACCCTCCTGCTTCTTCCTCCTTCTGCAACAGAATGAGGCTGGAAGCAGGGGGCGGCCGGAAGAAGGGGGCGGGGCTTCGTCGTGTGCCCCGCCCCCTGCACCTCTCCCGGGGGAACTGCGATCCCCCGCGATCCCCCCCCCGAATCTACCTCTGTCCCACACCATTCCACATTCCCTGCTGTGTTATAACATCCCCTTATATGCAACTGCTGTAAGCAGACATCTGTAGCAGACAGAAAGATCCACTGTCACTCGGGGCATGATGCTCCCTTTTGCTTCCTGTGCCTTAAGTATGCACGAGATTGCATGGCGAGTGAAAAGTCACGGCTGTGCTTGTGAAGCTTATGGAGAGTTCCACCGAGTGCTCTGAAGTGGTCCTCTCTAGCCCTGATTCAGGCACATCCACGCGCAGCTAATGGCGCTGGATGGGAATGCGCATCAGCATAAAAAAAAGGCCAATCAGTTCAAGGAGATCTGGCTGAACATTCTGATTGATATTCGCACACCCAGAGATCTGCTCCTCAGTGCCTTCTGGGGGACCTCTCTGTATCCCGCAGGCGGATCAGCTACTATTCATCCTGGGCCAAAAGAAGTTACCAGCAGGAGGGCGGGTGACATTTCCAGCTCTCTCTTCTGAAAACCATCCCCAGAAATTTGTTCCCGACTCCCTCTCCCGTTCCCCCAAATCGGCAGGCACATGGGTTCAGTTCTGATGAACAATAAACACGTTGGTATGCATGGCCTGTAGATTAAATTAGCTCCCATGCGTGACTCTGTCGGCAGAGCATCGGAGTAATTGGCACAGTGAAACTGAAAAGGAAGCCTAGATCCCGAGGGGCGACAGATTTCACATAATAGTGCCAAGGGCACGCGAGGGCCAGGGGATCGGAAAGCAGAGCTGCTTCTTATGAAAGAAGTAAGAGCAACAGCACTGCCAATTAGCAGGGTTCTCCGGTCCAAAACCTTCATCACTCACTTATTTTTGAATCTCTTGGGGCCTCCAACTGGTTCACAGCACATTCTTATTAGAATTGCCAGAGGATTCCATCCCTCGGGCGCGGATTTTCCTCGCAAACCAGGGGAACTCAAGACAATCAAAGACACGCATGCAAGTCCATTGCTTAGGGAGCCATCACTGATCAAACACACCGATGGACCATCAAGGACACCTCCCGGGCAGCGTTCCCTCTAAGCTGAGTTAGTGTGAGCCAGCTCACAGTTTTTTAGCCTCCGGCTCACACCTTTTTTGCCTCAGCTCAGGAAGGATGGGCTCCAGAGCAAACTAATCTGTGCGAACCATCACTGATCAAACACACCGATGGACCATCAAGGACACCTCCCGGGCAGCGTTCCCTCTAAGCTGAGTTAGTGTGAGCCAGCTCACAGTTTTTTAGCCTCCGGCTCACACCTTTTTTGCCTCAGCTCAGGAAGGATGGGCTCCAGAGCAAACTAATCTGTGCAGCAGCCAAATCGCTCGCTCACAACTTTAATGCCAGGAGCTCACAAAGGACAATTTTTGCTCACAAGACTCCACAGCTTAGAGGGAGCATTGCTCCCAGGATCGCCAATGGAATGCTTTTCAACAGGGTCCTGTGCAATCCTCTATGGACAGGAAGATCTGAGCCCAGTAGCGCCTTCAAGAACAAGAAGATTTCCAGAGTATAAACTTTTAAGAGTCAACATTCCTGTAAGTCTGGTTGGTCTTTAAGGTGCTAAAGGTTTTCCCTTGCTCGAAAGCCAGTTGAATCCGACTCTAGGGGGCGGTGCTCATCTCCATTTCCAAGCCGAAGAGCCGGCACTGTCCGAAGACTTCTCCGTGGTCATGCAGCCGGCATGACTAGACGTCAAGGCGCACGGAACACTGTTCCCTTCCCACCAAAGTAGTACCTATTTATCTACTTGCAATTCCTTGCTTTCGAACTGCTAGGTTGGCAGGAGCTGGAACTAGAGACAGGAGCTCACTCCATCACGCAGCACTCAGGTCTCAAGCTGCCGAGCGACTGAGCTTCCGGTCCGCAGCTCAGTGTCTTAACCTCTGAGCCACCACAGCCCTTCTTTAAGGTACTCCTGGAGTCAAATCTTGGTCTTTTGCTCTGGACTAACATGGGCTACCCACGTGAAACTATAACCTACATGGAGTTACTCCAGACTAAGCCCATTCAAATCAAGACAGAAGTAACTCTGCATACAAGGCATGGGTGTAGATAAAGCACACCAATCTTAAAACACCTCAAGAGCCAAGATATTCCTTGGAGATGAATGCAGCAAGAAACTACTGGGGTGGGGACTAGTGGCATAAGGCTGTACAATGAGGCTGTTTCCTGACAGCCAAATCAAACATAAAACATGGAACCTGAGGTGGAGAATTTCCCCAAAACAGAAAACGTTTTGGAAAAACTTCCAATACTATATTTTCTGTGGACAAATTTCTGCTCCAAACATCAACGTAATCTGTTTATCTATATTGGTCAGGGCTGTTGTGCTGCAAATCATTCATGCTGGATGGCCTAAATGTGGGATAGAAAGCATGGGGAAACGACAGTGCTTGTACTTGGTCCAGTCTGTGTTTCATTTCAGCCTCCTGAAACGGGACCCAGGCCCAAGCCCCCTGGCGGCCAACAAAACCTGTACCCCCTCCTATCATGGTGGAGGGCGAAGAACATTTTGAGATCTCAAAGATCCTGGACTCTAAAGTGAAACGTGGCAAACTGTTTTATTTAGTGGAATGGTTGGACTGTGGACCCCAGCACTGTGAATGGGTGGAAGTAGGGGATATTCGGGCCCCTAGACTCTTGCAAGAGTTTCACCGGGAGTTCCCGGGGAAACCGGGAGATATCCCGGGCTATCCGGGAGGTTGTTCTTTGGGTGGGCAGAATGTCAGTTATGTTGCCATGTGGTTTATGGACCCAGGTTCACTTTCATGACCTGTGTGCCAGTTGCTGCCGCATTCCTTTCTTTTCGCTTCTCCCCCTCGTTATCACTGACCTTGTAGCCAGCCTGTGTAGTGTCTTCCCATCAATTAACCGTGAGACTAGTTTCATTTCCCAGCCTCGGCTCTAACTGCCTTGGTCCGCTTTCCCGCCCACGGGAGTCAGGCCAATTGGCCCATAGGTGGGGTGTGTGTGCATTTGAATACCCTATATCTCTCTCAGCTTTCTATGATGTAGTTATTCCTAACAGTGACTATGCTCATGCTACCATTGTACTGGCAATAAAAGTATAACCTTCAAAGAAGAGTGTACTCCGTTGCGTGACTGTGGGTCGTGACAATGCCCAGGTCATGTTTTCCTGGAAAACCCAGTCACATTGGAGGAGGGGCTGTGGCTAAGGGGTCAAGCAGCTGCTTGGCTTGCAGAAGGTCCCAGGTTCAACACCCAGCATCTCCAGCTGAAAGGATCAGGCAGTAGGTGATGTGAAACAGACGCTGAAGAGCCACTGCCAGTCTGAGTAGACAGTACTGACCTTGATGGACTAGAGCTTCATGTGTTCATTTGTCATGCATCAACCAGGACTCCGCAACAGTGAGGACTCCTCAGGAGAAGAAGAGCCTCAGGAAATCAGCTCTGAACCAGCAGAAACCAGCAAGCAAGAAGATGAGCTGCAGGCTAGGCAGAGTTCACTGCTGATGCAGAGCCACCAGCATCTAGAGGCCCATTCCAACAGAGGAAACGCAGGTGGTCATTACCTGCCCTCCATTTTCACCCACACCCTTTGAGTGCCAGAGACGAAGGCTTAGAATTGAGCTCCAGGAGAGAAGACAAAACGCACGTCTCCTGGCCAGATGCCAGCGGCTTGCTGATGATGAGTAGCTTCAGGGTTACTTCCAAGCAGCTGGCTGCAAGAAAGACCTTCCAGCAGTGGCCCATAGAAGCCAGTCAAAGGAGACTGCTCGGTGTGGAAGCGACAAGTCTGCAATGTCTTGATTCAGGTGACTACAGCTCTGAACTCTGCTCTTGTGACCCTTGGAACTGGCTCTTGACTCTGACTCTGGAATCTTCCTCCCTACACTACAACCTTGGACTGTTGGACCTTGATTCCTGTATAATGGTCTGAACTGGACTCTGCTCTCTCGGTAACTGACCTTTGGGCTGAATTTTGACTTTGACCCTGGAATTTGGCGTGGAATGACCTTAGATTCTGATGCCATTGTTGGAAGGGTTTCTTATGTGTTCACTGGATGGAACTGCCCCTGTTGTATGGAAAGGTGGTTGGCAAGGGGTGGGGTCAGACTCTAAAAGCAAAGGGTATGAGTGGAGGGGGGATACTGAGCCCCTCTCCTCTCCTGTAGCTCTGGACTTGCTGACTCTTCCCCCCCCCCCCAGTGTACTTTTATCCTGCCTGGTCTTGAAGGAAGCCAGGGTGGAGTATATTATTGTCTCCACCCTGTTTGACCATTACAACAAACTTTTTAGGTAGTAAAGCCTGAAAGGAGAAGAGGAGGAGGAAGAGGAAGAGATGGGATTTCTACCCTGCCCTTCACTACCCGAAGGAGTCTCAGAGCGGCTTACAAACTCCTTTCCCTTCCCCTCCTCACAACAGACACCCTGTGAGGTAGGTGAGGCTGAGGGAGCTCTGACAGAAATGGCTCTTTTTCAAGAACAGCTCTTATCAGAACTACGGCTTGCCCAAGGTCATCCAGCCTGGTGCAAGTGGAGGAGTGGGGAATCAAACCCAGTTCTCCCGAATTAGAGTCCATACTCCTAACCACTACACCAAACTGGCTCTCAGAGTGTCTGGTCACCCAGTCAATGTCATGGTCTGAAGGGGGATTTGAACACAGCTCTGGCAGATCCTAGCCCCGCAGTCTAACCACTTTCACCACATTAAAACTCAGCCAGGCTGCAAGGAGAGACACTGGAGGTGGCAGTCACAGGCACTGGACACTCCCTGGACCACGCGCCCCCTTTTGATTTTTAAAATCCAGCCCAACCTCACAATCCCCTCTTGCCTCTAGTATTGCTGTGGTCACAGTGGCGTTTGGCCCTAAGAAACACCTTGATCACCATAATTAAATAGCCTAAACACCGAGAAATGCTTTTAAAACTGGCCTCAATCGCACTAAGCCAAGACCTATACGCATAATGTTTAGTTGCGTCTGCAAAGAGCAGGTGTCCATAGGGGAAAAAAATAAGAATTAAGTGCATTCTGGTTGTGACCTCCTCGGAAAGCTTTCTAGCCAGGAACTGTCCAACCACACAGTGGCTTGGCCTGTAGTTGAATGACAAAAAAGTAGGCAGAAGGAAGTCCCACAAAACTCAATTCACATATCAATGGGTCGGATCCTGCCGATCTGGTTCACGAGCGGAGGCTCCTTCCGCCAGAGGAGTGGACTTCACTAGCCGATTAGATCCACGGGATCCAGCCCAGACTGAGGGCTTGTAAGGCACTTTGCAATGATGTTCCATAAGAACATAAGAGACGCCAATGTTGTATCAGGCCAAAGGCCCATCCAGTCCAACACCCTGTGTCACACAGTGGCCCGGAATACCAGGTGCCATCAGGAGGTCCACCAGTGGGGCCAGGACATTAGAAGCCCTCCCACTGTTGACCCCCCCAAGCACCAAGAAGACAGAGCATCACCTGCCCCAGAGCCCCTATCTATACCTTGTGGCTAATAGCCACTGATGGACCTCCATGATAATTGCAGGTCATGCTGCTAAATTAGGTAAGGTTGTGACTGCTCTGCTGCTCTTTCCTAGGGAGGCCGTGAGAAGCCAGAATTCCTTTAAGCAAACAGCCTGGCCTTTAAGTGACTGCTCCCTCGAAATTATAACTGCATTAAGCTCATTATCTACATCCCCAGCCTTTAACTCAGCAACTTCATTAAATCCTGAGGCTCTTCAAGCCAGCCAGCTCCATTCACCTGAGCGAAGGCATTCTGCTTACACAATCTTAGCAGTGTGGAAATAGATCATAATGTCCTCTGCAATCATACCCTCCCACACCTATGTGAGTCAAACTGGCTCTTTGCTTTCTTTCTCCTCTTGAACAGGCTGACTTGCACAGACTGGGAGTGGAGGAGCCCTGAAATCGGAAGGTTCAGGGAGCCTGCGAACTCCCAGCTAGGAAAAGGTAAAGGTTCCCTTGCTTGAAAGCCAGTCAAATCTGACTCTAGGGTTGCGGTACTCATCTCCGTTTCCAAGCCGAAAAGCCAGCGCTGTCCGAAGACGTTTCCGTGGTCATGTGGCCGGCAGGACTAAACACCGAGGCGCACGGAACGCTGTTCCCTTCCCACCGAAGTGGTCCCTATTTATCTACTTGCAACTTCTTGCTTTCGAACTGCTAGGTTGGCAGGAGCTGGAACCAGAGACGGGAGCTCACTCCGTCATGCGGCACACTCGGGTCTCGAACTGCTGAACTACCGACCTTCCACAGCCTGCAGTTCAGCGTCTTAACCCCTTGAGCCACCGCAGCTCCAAATACAGACATACAGATGCGAATAACAGCCAGCATAACAGTACAACTATTGTTTTGGAAATCCAGCTGAACACAAAGTGCCGGCTTTGAGAAAGCAGGGGACAAGGTCAAAAGACGGTGTGGGGCTAACCCAAATTAAAAAAAAAAACCTTTGTTGATTATGCAAGGATGCAGGTACCTGCTAGGGATGCCATCCTCCAGGTGGGACCTGGGGATCCCCTGGAATTACAGCTCATTTCCAGTCTACAGAGGGCTCCTAGTGTCCTCCTGGCCCCACTGCTGGACCTCCTGATGGCACCTGGTATTTTTGGCCACTGTGTGACACAGAGTGTTCGACTGGATAGGTAGGCCATTGGCCTGATCTAACATTGGTTTCTCTCAGGGCTATTTTTGGGCAGGAACGCACAGGAACGGAGTTCCGGCTGGCTTCAGAGTTGGCCACGCCCACTACAGCCAAAACCTCTGTGTGTGCATGGCTACAGAGGGAAGGCCTGGACAGCGACACCCCCCCCAGCGACTCCGAGGCGGGGAGGCCCGGGGGAGAAGGATCAGGCCTGTCCACTTGCAACTTCCCTTCCCTCCAAAGGCTGGCTTGCCCGGGCTCTCCGCAGCCACACCCAGGCAAGCCAAGGGAGGGCATGGGGTGTGGCCTAATATGCGAATGAGCTGTGTTGTGGCCTAATATGCTAATTAGTTTCTGCTGCTGGGTGTGGCCTATTATGCTAATGAGTTCCTGCTGGGCTTTTTCTACAAAAAAAAAGGCCCTGGTTTCTCTGATGTCCTTATGTTCACAGACCCCACTACCAGGATAAGGGTTACTGGTAGGTTTTCCAGGTCTCCCCCGGGTTGCCAAATCCAGGCTGGGAAACTCCTGGAGATTTAGGGACAGAGCGTAGGGAAGACAGGGACCCCAGGGGGGTACAGTGCCATGGCCTCCACCCCCCAAAGCATCTTCTCCAGGGGAACTGATCTCTGCAGTCTGGAGACGATCTGTAATTCTGGGAGAACCCTAGATCCTGCCTGGAGGCTGGCATCCCTAGTTACCAGACTGCCCACCCCTTGCTCACTCTCCTTGTCCTTTCCCAATTTGCTGGGCCTAATCCTGAAAGGAACCACGCTATCCTGTATGCATCTGAAAACGACATGGGTGACAGGTGCGGTGTCCCAGTCACAAGCAAGCCTTTCAGTAGTGGGACTGTAAATAGAGGGGGGGGGGAGCAGTATAGATTTTTATCAACCACTGCACACATATATACTCCCAGCCACCAGTTTGGTGTTGTGGTTAAGAGTGGAGGACTCTAAACTGGGAGAACCGGGTTTGAACCCCCACTCCTCCACTTGCAGCTGCTGGATGACCTTGGGCAAGCCGTAGTTCTGTCAGAGCTGTCCTTGAAAGGGGAGTTTCTGTCAGAGCTCTCTCAGCCCCACCTGCCTCACAGGGTGTCTGATGTGGGGAGGGGAAGGGAAAGGAGTTGGAAAGTCGCTCTGAGACTCTGAGTGAAGGGCGGGCTATAACATCCACTTCTTCTTCTTCTTCCTCTTCTTCTTCCTCTTCTTCTTCTTGGATTTGGCAGTAATTCTAAAACTGTATTATTGTAAATTATATTAAAGTTTATTTTTGGGGAATTTCCTGCACAGTTTCCTTCAAACCTCAGAGGTTCCTGGCCCCATGGAAATCTTTAGTAAAAGGCGAAAGATTTATGCGATCTGAAGAGAAACCAGATAAACCAATGAACCCTATAGATGGGCCTTTTCCAGAGCCCGTTTTGAGGTGCTCCCTTCCACTGTACTGCAAGGTAAATTCACTCAATGCATGAACGTAGATGCCCATGGATGGCTAATATGGTGGGATTAGTTACTCATGTCCTCCTGTTCTGCAGATTCTATCAGGAGGAACGAGACCATCTTATACTATCCCTTCTGTCTAGACTTAGCCCTCTGCAGTCTTATCTCGACTTTAGGCCAGAAGTCCTTCATAAATCCCTCGTAGAAGACGTTCAGAGCTCACTGACTTACGCTGTGGCAAAATTTTGTTGCTTAGCTATTAGGAAACGTAAACTTATTTTAGCTGAAAAAATTGTATGGTTCTCTTATTAACATCATTTTATTTTACTAATTTTATTAACTTTATCTTGTTAATGTTTTTATACTATTCCCATGTTATTACTGTTTTAGGTAACGGTAAAGGTTTCCCTTGCTCGAAAGCCAGTCAAATCCGACTCTAGGGTTGCGGTGCTCATCTCCGTTTCAAAGCCGAAGAGCCAGCGCTGTCCAAAGACGTTTCCGTGGTCATGTGGCCGGCATGACTAAACACCAAGGCGCACGGAACGCTGTTACCTTCCCACCGAAGTGGTACCTATTTATCTACTTGCAATTTCTTGCTTTTGAACTGCTAGGTTGGCAGGAGCTGGAACTAGAGACGGGAGCTCACTCGGTCATGTGGCAACTCGGGTCTCGAACTGCTGAACTACTGACCTTCCACAGCCTGCAGTTCAGCGTCTTAGCCACTTGAGCCACCGCAGCTCCATATTACTGTTTTAATCTTTCTTATATCAGAATTGTGCTGTTTTACTGGCTCTTGCTGCAATCAATTAGATTGGATCCGTTCCTGGCCCCTTTTCCTCTATCCTGGCTTCCGTGTTCTCCCGCATCCTACATCTCGAGCCCCCACAGAGCTGTCTACTTATGTTTCTTCCCAGACTGAGGTGTAAAAATCCCCCTTTCCCCCTTAGGTTAGACTTCTTATGCTTCTGACAATGCACCAGTCTAATGCACGGCAAGCCCCGTCAAGCAGGGACTGTGGGAGGAAGAATGATGCGCCCACTGCCCAACAGGGAGCACCAGGCCTGTGCATGTCAATGTCTCTCGTGCCCTTTGCCACTGCGCAGGCTCCCAGGAGGAAACAGTGATTAGAAGTGACATGCGGCAAGAACACACAGTTGCGTGCAACAGACAAACACACACACCCCCACAACTTTCTCCATGGATGCCCACAGGAGGGCCGGGAGAGTCAGTAAAGCAACGTTGAGTAAAAGTCCGATTTCCTTTTCCGTGTTACACTTCGAACACACAAGTCCATTCCGGTATGTTAAGGCTTTTGCGTTTCTTGCCAGCCCAAAATGTATGTCTGGGCAACCGGAAGCGTAGCCGTTCTGGTGGAATAAACAAACGTCGTCTTCTACGCAAGCACGTGTCCAACGGGGCAAGAAGGTTATGACCAGTGTTCCCTCTAAGCTGAGCTAGTGTGAGCCAGCTCACAGTTTTTTAGCCTCCGGCTCACACATTTTTGTCTTCGCTCAAGAAGGAGGGCTCCAGGGCAATCTAATTTATGCAGTAGCCAAACCGCTCGCTCACCACTTTAATGCCAGGAGCTCACAGAGTAGAATTTTTGCTCACAAGACTTCGCAGCTTAGAGGGAACATTGGTTATGACTGAGTCTGACCTCCACACAACACGTACAGATCTGGCTTTACAAGGAAGGAGGGGCAATGTCTGGTTTCCCAACAGCTATCTGGATGCACCAAGCAAACAAATAGCTCCCTTTTACTTCCCATGATGTTACAGGGTTGCTGGCTAGGGCTGCCAATCTCCAGGTGGGGTCTGGAGATCTTTTGCAGATTTCAGTTTCCCAGGGAAAAAAATGGCTGTTTTGGGGGCTGGACTCTGGGGCATTATACCCTACTGAGGCCCTTCTCCTCCCCAAACCCCGCCCTCCCCAGCCCACCCCTGCCAAATCTCCAGGAATTTCCCAACCCCGAGTTGGTAACCTTATTGCCTGCTCTTCTGATTGTTCCAAAGTTTCCATCTCACATTGTCCAGGGCAAGGAATGAAATCAGTGAGAAGATAAAGGCTGTGGGCGCCTACCCACTTTTCTCCCCTACTCTAAACATTAATGACCCTTGTTTCATAACATGCTCTCCTGATCTCATTATTCTTTTGTCTTTGCATCGGAGACAGTGACCGATTTCACACAAGAGCTGTGCCGCGGTCGCACCTCTCTTTGCCCCACTTCTATTGGTCAATTTCCCACTTGAAGCCGCGCAGCCGCATTTTGACCTATGGCTTCACCCAATTTTACCCGCGGTTTCGTGTTCCTCAAGGAACAGGATCATGAAACCCCGGGGAAAATTGGGTGAAGCCGCAGGTCAAAATGCAGCCGCGTGGCTTCGAGTGGGAAATTGACCAATAGAAGCGGGGCAAAGGGAGGCACGACCGCAGCGCAGCTCTTGTGTGAAATCGGTCACTGATTGAACATAATAAATATACTCACATGCAATGCTCCCTCTGAACTGTGGAATCCTGTGAGCAAAAATTCTACTTGGTGAGCTACTGGCATTAAAGTCGTGAGCGAGCAGTTTGGCCGCTGCATAAACCAGTTTGCTCTGGAGCCCTCCTTCCTGAGCAAAGACAAAAATCTGTGAGCCAGAGGCTAAAAAACTGTGAGCTAGCTCACTCTAACTCAGCTTAGAGGGAACACTGCTCACAGGGAAGAAAGCGATGATCCTGCATTGAAAATGCCCTCAGGTGGTATCAGGCTCCACCCTCTTCCCTCCAATTTTGTGCTGAGCCCCACCCTAAGCCTCGAGAGACCTCGTCACCCCACTACAAGAGAGCCAGTTTGGTGTAGTGGTTAAGTGTGCGGACTCTAATCTGGGAGAACCGGGTTTGATTCCCCACTCCTCCACTTGCACCTGCTGATGTGACCTTGGGTCAGTCACAAGCTCTGGCACAGCTGTCCTTGAAAAAGAGCAGTTTCTGTCAAGAGTTCTCTCAGCCCCACCCACCTCACAGGGTGTCTGTTGTGGGGAGGGGAAGGGGAAGGAGTTTGTAAGCCGCTCTGAGACACCTTTGGGTAGTGAAGGGCGGGGTATACATCCAATCTCTTCTTCTTCTTCTTCTTAATGGTGAACCACAAGAGGAAGGGGTCATTAAACTCAGCTTGGACTACTTGGTAGCCAAAAAACACTGTGGAAGTCATTAGAAACTACACTTTTAGTGCTCTAACACCTAAAAGGGATAGTTTAAATTTATCTAGGGTGGTACCCTATCAGGCATGGTGGGTAAATTTTTAAGACATGGAAGGTGGGTGGGTTTTCCCCTAGAAAAAATATATGAAAATTTGGGGGGAAATGAAAATGTATTAAGCCCTTGCTTTTCCATCATATCTAAACTTATTCTATTGCTTAATAAAATAAACAAGGTCAGACTACAAAATGATACTACTTGGCATATTTATCAAATCTGAGACTATACTCTGGATTCCTACAAGCAAAACTACAAATATGTCTGACACTTAAGAGAGAGCTAAAAACTGCTGCACCCTACGCAAAATTAGCACACATATCTGAATTTGAGAGGCAGCTGGGGGAAAAGGTTGAAAACAAATTCTGTAGTAAATAATAGGGAGCGTTTTACTTGAACAACCACTCTCATACGATCACAACAGATAGAGCTATGAGCATGTTTGGATAGCGATTTAAAATATATACCATGGGAAACACTGAACTCTGTTATAATTCAACACATGGTAGTATATTAATTGTTGCCAAACTTACACAGATTTTAACAAAAAAGATACCATTGAAAATACAGGGTATGTGTCCATAGTAAACTTAGGAATTCTCCAGGTGGTCAGCCCTGTTGGTCTGAAGCAGTAGAACGAGGGCTATTTTGGGTCAGGAACGCACAGGAACGGAGTTCCGGCTGGCTCCCGAGTTGGCCACACCCAGCAGGAACTCATTAGCATAATAGGCCACACCCAACAGCAGGAACTCATTAGAATTGGCTACATTAGGGGGGTGTGGCCTAACATGCAAAGGAGTTCCTGCTACAAAAAAAGCCCAGGGTTTTGACAACAAACAAGGTAAACAGAATAAGAAGCAAAAGGTGGGTGTGGCTGGATGAGCACACTTCTGGTAACATGGGGTGTGTGGCCTAATATGCTAATGAGCTGTATTGTCATGGGTGTGGCCTAATATGCTAATGAGTTTCTGCTGTTGGGTGTGGTCTATTATGCTAATGAGTTCCTGCTGGGCTTTTTCTACAAAAAAACCCCCTGGTTTTTACTATAATATTTATTACTGCTTGGGCAGCTATCGTTATATTGTTTTGGCCTTTGGCCTCATGCAATAAAAATTCTACCTACCAAATAACAGCCAATGGAACTGTGTTTGTGTGTTGCATGCTGGCAACCCGATGAATTAATGACCTGCAAAATGTCCTATTATTAAACGGCCTTGCTCAGGTCTTCCAAACTGAGGGCCCTTGTGGCTTCCTTTATCGAGTCATTCCATCTTATTTTGGGTTTTCCTTCCTTCCTGCTGCCTTCCACTTTCCCTAGCACTGTTGCCTTTTCCAGTGACTCTTGTCTTCTCATGAAATGGAATGAAGTGTACGTTAAGTAACCTTGCGAATAAGCATCATGCAAAAGGGATGGCAACATTATGTGAAATCAGATGCATGCTACTGTTGGAACCCCTTCAAAAATATACAAGAACAACTTTTAAGTATAAGATTTGTCTGGGAATCCAAAGCCACCAAGAAGGTAGGTGGAAAACGGCTAGGTAGACATTCCCTTTGACCATTTCCGCAAGAGTGAAATTCCCCACATTGATGTTTTTAAAGCTGCACATTATGTGAAATTATTCGCAGAAGGTTTTTCCTCACCGGGCACAAAGCCGAAGTTTTCTCCTTCTTACCCCGCGTTTTTGGAACTCACTAAAGGAGATGGAGAAAACTTCGGGTTTGCTCCTGGTGTGGAAAAATTACAGGTTTACAAGCAGGCCGTGATTACCTCAAGGGATGGCTTGATGTTATAGCCAGGAACAGAATACAGGAAAGAGATTCATTCAGCTGTAGTCAAAAGAGACCATTTCTGCAGTAGTGAAATTCTCCACATCAACGCCTGGTGAGGAAAAATCTACTGCAGAAAATTTCACATAACGCACACTTTTCAAAACGTCAATGCACGGAACGTCACTACTGCGGAAATGGTCTCTTTTGACTACAGACGAACGAATCTTTTTCCTACATTCTGTTCCTGGCTATAACCTCAGGGCATCCCTTGAGGTAATCACGGCCTACTTGTAAACCTGTAATTTGCAGGTGCTGTTCAGACTTGGGGAAGGAAGGTTTAGGAGATCCAGTGAGTGTCTTTTCCTAGGGTGGAAGGTGCTCCATTAATACCACGGCATGATTATTATACAGGGTTTGGATATTTAATTAGATGCCGATCTAGATAGAAAATGCAGGTCTTTAGGCCGGGGGGGGGCTTTTGGTGGGGGGCGGGTGCAGTTTGGCACCCCTAAGGTTTGGTACGCTCTAGGCGAATGCCTAGTTCGCCTAGTGAGCGAGCCAGCCCTGGCCGTGGCTCCCTTTATGGCGTCAATCCATCCCCTGTTGGGTCTTCCTCTTTTCCTGCTACCATCAACTTTGCCTGACATTATTGTCTTTTCCAATGAGTCTTGTTTTCTCATGAAATAACCAAAGTACTGCAGCTTCAGTTGCGTCCTTTTTGCTTCTAGGGAGAATTCAGGCTTGGAAAGACGTGTCTTCTCGGTAGTCCACAATATCCATAAATCTCCCCTCCAAGACAACATTTCTACCACATTTCATATAATGACAGCCTTTAGCACGTTACACTTTCTCTGGATTGGGTCCTACGCTGAGGGTTACCAACCTCTACATGGGGCTGGGAGGTCTCTCGGAATTCCAACTGGTCTCAAGCAATGTTCCCTCTAAGCTGTGGAGTCTTGTGAGCAAAATTTTTACTTTGTGAGCTACTGGCATAAAAGCTGTGAGCAAGTGATTTGGCTACTACATAAATTAGTTTGCTCTGGAGCCCTCCTTCCTGAGCGAAGACAAAAATGTGTGAGCCGGAGGCTGAAAAACTGTGAGTTAGCTCACACTAACTCAGCTTAGAGGAAACACTGGTCTCAAGTTATATGTTCTCCTGAAGGAAACTGTAGCTTTGGAGGGTGGACTGAATGGCATCACGTCCCTGGTGAGGCCCCTCCCCTTCCCGTACTCCCCCCCTTCCCAATCTCCACCCCCCCAGATCTCCAGGAATCTCCCATCCCAGAGTTGGCAACCCTACTTCTCCCTAATTTAGGGATGCCCCTGCAACTTGATGATCCCTGCCAGACAGGATTCTGAACTCTGGGTTGAGATTTGGGGACAGAGTCTGCGGAGGGAGCTTAGCAAGGATGTGATGCCAAAGACCAGGGGTGGCCAAACTGCGGCTCGGGAGCCACATGCGGCTCTTTCACGCATATTGTGCGGCTCCCGGCAGGGCGGCTGGGGAAGCAAAGGGGAGGCATGCTTTTTCTCCCTCCTTCCCTCCCTTCCCCCTCCCATCCAGGGGTCATTTCGTAGAAAAAGAGGTGCAGGAGCTCATTAGCATGACTCATGTGCGTAACTTGTTTGCATATGCCACACCGGAAGCGTGTCAGACGGCAACACTCACCGCTTAGGCTCCACCGGACTGTTTTGGATTGCTAGCTATTGGGGGAGGGGGGAATGTGCAGATCTGTCCTCGCAGAGGAGGGAGAGCTTGTACCTGAATAAAACTTGGTCTTAAAGGTGCCACTGGACTGTTTTGGACTGGGGGGCCGGGGGGGGGAGCTCTGCAACTTACCTGGCTGCTTCTTGCTCTGACTGAGGGCTGCTGGGAGCAGGGGGCGGGGCCTGTTACATGTGCCCGCCCCCTGGGCTCTTTACCACCGGAGCTCTGCTCCTGTGCGCTCCTGCAGGAAATGACCCCTGATCCCATCTATTTGCTTTCTTGGTTCTCTCTCTCTCTCTCCTTCTTTCCACCTCTTTCATTCTTTCTTTCCACCTCTCTCCCTTTTTCTCTCTCCCTTAGACAAATAAATATTAGCAAACAAATATCATTGAACAAATAAACATCTTTATCAATATTTGTTTTTACCCCCTTCTTTTATTTTTACCCATTGGACAAATAAACATCATTATCAATATCAGTTTTTACCCCCTTCTGTTTTTATTTTTAGCAGTCTCCTTTAATGTTAATAAAACAGCAAATTTGCATATTTTCTAATAAAAACGTGTAATATTTGTTCATGTCTTGCGGCTCTTAACCATCTGATGTTTATTCTGTGTGGCTCTTGATGTTGAGCATGTTTGGCCACCCCTGCCCCAAATAATCCGTCTGCCAATGCTGCCTTTTCTCTCTCCAGGGGAAGCGATCTCTGTAGAGAAAATTCCAGGAGAACTCCAGGCCCCACCTGGAGGTTGGCATCCCAATGTTATTCGTGAAAGGGGAGGGGAAAACAAGGCACCTGCGATCGGAACCGCAGAACTTCTTGCTTACAACAACCGACTTGCCTGTCATTCTTGTCTTAAACTTGGAATAGGTAAAGGTAAAGGTTCCCTTGCTCGAAAGCCAGTCGAGTCCGACTCTAGGATTGCGGTGCTCATCTCCGTTTCAAAGCCGGAGAGCCAGCACTGTCCGAAGACGTTTCCGTGGTCATGTGGCCAGCATGACTAAACACCAAGGCGCATGGAACACTGTTACCTTCCCACCGAAGTGGTACCTATTTATCTACTTGCAATTTCCTGCTTTCAAACTGCTAGGTTGGCAGGAGCTGGAACTAGAGATGGGAGCTCACTCCGTCATGCGGCACACCCGGGTCTAGAACTGCTGAACTACCGACCTTCCACAGCCTGCAGTTCAGCGTCTTAACCCCTTGAGCTACCGCAGCTCCGAAACTTGGAATAGGACTTTGTAAATGGATGCCCCTCGGGTAGATTTGTCCTGTGGCGAGAGAAAGGACCTGATCAAAGAAAATAATCCCAGCTGAGAACTGTCAGCTTGAAATCCTCAGCCTTGCCTGGTTCTGCTGCCATGGGCCCCTTCTGAAAAACTGTTACCCCCCAAAGAGAGCAATTAACAGTCCAAAAGCCATTAGCAGTCCTTAAATTAATGAGGCCCTGAAGTTTGGGACCGTGAATGTACGGTGCAATCTTGCAATACCAACACTCCAAAAATGATGCTGGATGAAGAGAGACGGCAGTGGACAAGGTGAAACTTGATTGCTGATGTGCCAGATTCAGTCTCCTCTCGGTTGATGGGTTAATGTATAGTGACGGGGGGATCTAGGGTTGCCAGCTCAGAGATTTTGGAGATGGAATCTAATGCCCCCGTACAGGGGTCATTTCCTGCAGGAGCGCACAGGAGCGGAGCTCCGGCAGTAAAGAGCCCAGGGGGTGGGCACATGCAACAAGCCCCACCCCCTGCCCCCAGCAGCCCTGGGCCATGAGGAGCATGAAGCAGCCAGGTAAGTTGCAGTGGGCGTTGCCCTCTGACACACTTCTGGTGATGTCAGGGGGTGTGGCATATGCAAATAAGTCATGCTAATGAGTTATGCTAATGAGCTCCTCCACCTCTTTGTCTACGGAATGACCCCTGCCCCCGTATAAATAGATGGTGCGATCTCATTTGGAGTACTGTGTACAGTTCTGGTCACCACACCTTAAAAAGGATATTATAGCTTTGGAAAAAGTGCAGAAAAGGGCAACTAGAATGATCAAAGGGTTGGGACACTTTCCCTATGAAGAAAGGTTAAAGCGCTTGGGGCTCTTTAGCTTGGAGAAACGACAGCTGAGGGGTGACATGATCGAGGTTTATAAGATTATGCATGGGGTAGAGCAGGTAGAGAAAGAAGTACTTTTCGTGGGCACTCCATAAAATCGCTGAGTGGTCAGGTTAGAACGGATAAAAGGAAGTCCTTCTTCACCCAAAGAGTGATTAACACATGGAATTCACTGCCACAGGAGGTGGTGGCGGCTACAAGCATGGACAGCTTCAAGGGGGAATTAGATAAGCATATGGAGCAGAGGTCCATCAGCAGCTATTAGCCACAAGGTATAGATAGGAACTCTCAGTCTGGGGCAAGGGATGCTCTGTCTTCTTGGTGCTTGGGGGGGCTCAACAGTGGGAGGGCTTCTAAGGTCCTCCTGCCCCCGCTGCTGGACCTCCTGAGGGCACCTGGTGTTTTTGGCCACTGTGTGACAGAGTGTTGGACTGGATGGGACATTGGCCTGATCCAACATTGGCTTCTCTGATGTTCTTACGTTCTTATTATCTGAAGATCAGGGGTAATAGTGGGAGATCTCCAAGTCCTGCCCGGAGGCTGCAGCCCCAGTAGATACAGGGAGACCTTTTCTCAGAAGGAGTGGGACTGAATAATCTTTTACATATTTGCCCATTTCCTTGCCTCTTTTCAAAAGCCTGATGACCAATTATGGTTAACCAGCGCATCCCCCAGTGGGAGGAAGGGAGAAGGCAGAAGAATATACTGCCAAGCTCAAAGCAGGGAGAAAGAGAAGAAACGAGCAGGTACATAGGATCGCTTTAACCTTTAGAGAAAAGGCAGCATGAATGAGGACAACGGTAGGAGTAAATTCAACTGCCTCTTCGTATCTTGCAAGGGCAAATGTGAGAAACTAAAACTAGCAGCATGGAACATTTCGCTGCAGGGAATGAGATGGTTCCCACTGCCTGTTGTCCTTGGGATTGCCTACTGCTAACATGTTTTTCATTCTGGGGATCTGTGTGCATGCACACACATGCTAAATGAGATATTCACTGCAAATATTATGAGGAACAAAAGTGATTCAGCAAAAGCTATCTCTGGACAGCAGGGCTTCCTACACCAGTGAAACTTAACCACTGAACTCCTAGAAAGGTTCTTGTGATACTGCGCATGTGTCTGGGGATAAATTGTTGATTAAAAAAACAACTGTTACATACACTGCTGGTACGATTGCCTGGAGGTAGCATCCTTCTGGGATAAAATAATAGAAGAAATAATGATCATAACCAAAATCAAGATAGACAAATCCCCGGAAGCTCTGCTTTTAAATCTCAGAGAGGAAAATGCTCTAATACACAAAGGAAAAGAATCTCTCTATTACTATTTGCAGCCAAAACCACATTAGCAGCCACATGGAAATCCACGAGTAGGCCAAATGTAAACCTCTGGTACAAAAAGGTATGGAACCTTTATAGAATGGAGAAAATCTCAAATACTCTGAAACAAAATCTATCTAGACGTGGTCAGAATGACATTGTATGTATATGGTACCCCATACTAGTACATCTATCTACCAAGGAAACAGTACCTGATGTAATAAACACTCTGCATCTATGGTAATTTTCAAACTGTATAATACCGACAAATTGTACGAAATGTATGAAGCCACTGAGAGCTAACTAGGCTCATGCTTACCTTGTAAATCTTTGCTGTTTATAAAAATGAATAAAAATTATCTGTTAAAAAAACAACAACAACAAGCCTGGGATCTTTCCATGTGCCATGCCCGCAGCTGCCAGGAGCATAGGGAAGTGTCAGCGTCTGCACCTGGCTATGATAACCCTGAGTGCTTGGACAGCCAAGGAGTGTCCCCATTTGCATCCCCTGGGTGTCCATTCTAGCAAGCAGCTTCCATCGGGAAAGGGAGGAGTCTGTTCTCAGTTTCCCATTAAGTTGATGTACTGCAATTCTTGCATACAATTTTAATCAGTCACCTTTGTTGTGTCTTTACTATTGACAAGTAATGTTCAGCTTGAAACCATAGCCAGGATTCTAGTCTGGAACAATCTCATTGGCTAATGAACAACTGTAACCAATCAAATGTGAGAGAACTGTACTGGAGGGAACAAAACGGATTGGTTGTTATCTATGTAATGTGATTGGACCTTAACTATGCAAGGGCGTGGCTACACTCGCCCGGGAGTGTTTAAAAAGGAGCTGTGCTCCACTGTAATTTGTCGTGTGTCGTCTTGTGTGATCTTTGGAGTTCTCGTTCTTAATAAAGCTGATTCACTTGTTACTTACATCGTTGTTGAGTTGCATACTTAACAACCTTGTGTATCCTAAAGGAAAAGCCAGGTGTGACAGCCCCTCACACTTCCCTCCCTCAGAGATAGATTTCCCCTCCAAATTTTTTTCCCCTTCCATGTCTTCTTTGCCTTTAAAGGGCTATCTGTCCCACCCTGCCACAGAGATATAATTTGGCTTTTAGCCCAGCCCTGGAACCTGAGGGAAGAATCAGGAGCCCTCTTGGGTTGAACCCCTTCGAAAGGCACTTGAGACAATGTAAAAGTCAAACAGAACAACAGATTTTATTTAAAAGACAGGGAGAAGTCAGGCGTAAACAGGAGCTGTTAACTTTGAGGCAAAAATCCGTGGTTGTACAGAGTGTAGCCCTTTATACAGGCAAATGAGGATTGTGGAAGATACTTTCTTAGTTAAAGGTAAAAAGGTAAAGGTTCCCTTGCTCGAAAGCCAGTCAAGTCCGACTCTAGGGTTGCGGTGCTCATCTCCGTTTCAAAGCCGAAGAGCCAGCACTGTCCGAAGACGTTTCCGTGGTCATGTGGCCGGCGTGACTAAACACCAAGGCACACGGAACGCTGTTCCCTTCCCACCGAAGTGGTACCTACTTATCTACTTGCAATTTCTTGCTTTCGAACTGCTAGGTTGGCAGGAGCTGGAACTAGAGACGGGAGCTCACTCCGTCATGCGGCACCCGGGTCTTGAACTGCTGAACTACTGACCTTCCACAGCCTGCAGTTCAGCGTCTTCACCACTTGAGCCACCGCAGCTATTAGTTATTGAGATCTTAATACCAAGAGGCTTTTCCCCATGTCTGCCAAATACTACAATGCTTTTGAATAGTTTCCTATTTCTTCTCTTACTTCCTCGAGGCTGGTACCTTTCAATACCTAACTCCCCTCCTGTTAATCCCCAGTTTTTTTCATTGTTGATTTTAGTCAGCATGTGGTCAGTATTTTTACATTCTGTCAGCCATCTTGAACACTATGTATATAGTAAATCCAGGGTGGTATAGTAATTCAAGTGTTGGACTAGGGTCTGGGAGAACCCATTTAGGATCCCTACTCTGCCCCGGAAAGTCCCTGAATGTCTTTGGGCCATTTGCTGTCAGCCTAACCTACCTGACAGAGTTGCTGTTGGGAGGATAAAATGGAGGGGAGGATGGTGTTGTTAGCCACTTTGTGTGGCCATTGTGGAGAAAAACACAGCATAAATAAACGGAATAATAATAATAATAGAGCGGTGGCGCAGGCAGTTCAACGCCTGCATTAACAACACTAGCGAACAGCCACTATGGCTGTTCAAGACCCACCGCGGCCAGGGTGAGCTCCCAGCCCAAGTCCCAGCTCCCGCCCACCCAGCGGCTCGAAAGCGTAACCGCAAGTAGACAAATGGGTACCTGCCCTAGGTTGGCAGGGGGCACCCTCCCTCCTGATGGTGTGTGCCAGGAGTGTTGGCGGCGGCGGCAGCGATACGGCAGCAGAGTAGAGGCGACTCGTGGATGCAGCGGTGGTGACGGAGACCGGATGGAGGCAGAGCTATAGCAGCGTGACGACGGCGTGATGGCGTGACAATGCAGTGCGGTGGAGCCTAAGGGACAAAGGCCGGAACTGAAATCAGGAGCCATCATGCGCCGGAGGAGTCCATCAGGAGCCTACCGGGGGATGTCGTCGATTCGTCCTAAGGCGCCAGGAAAAAACAACGGAAGCCTGCCCGTGGAATACAACAGGACCGCGCCACTCGGGTGTCGATAGGTAGCCCCTCCCCCAGTCGAATTGTGGCCCTAGGATAGGAACTAATTAGGCACTTAGGCCATATACCTGTAAACCGCCCAGAGACCCTTGGGTAAAGGGCGGTATACAAATCAAAGATATAAATAAATAAATAAAGCACTGCACAGGGAACTCTTATTAAACCAATGGAGCATACGTAAATGAAGGAATGCATAGGACTGCAGACTGACCAGTAACAGCCAATGTATAACCATTAGTCCAAGCTCGTGGTACTCTAGCATCCTAGAGTTTTTCTGTGGCAGTGGCAGTCGGGTGGGGGGGTTTGTTTTTAACTTTTATCTGTCCCACCTCCTTAGCCACACTATCACAATGAGGAGAATGGGATCTTATTTTTTATATTTATTTATTGTTAACATTTTTACCCCGCCCTCCCCGCGAGCGGGCTCAGGGCGGCTTACAAGAGGGCACAAGCCCTTACATAAAAACAGGATAAAACAGTAAAACCATTAAATAACAACAAAAACAAGAATAAAGTGCTCCATACAAACAAGATGGTCTCCAAAGATGGTATCAGTCATTTCATTGGGGTGATATTGTCCTGTCGATGGTCCAAGGTCAGTCCAGCAGTATCAGTGCCATGCAAGATTGCGGCAGATCTTCCGGGGACCGCCCCAACCCCGTTGTTATCTCCACCATTGATGGTGGTGGTAGTGATAGTGGCGGCCCCTATATAAAAGCCTGGCGGAAGAGCTCCGTCTTGCAGGGCCCTGATCCCCTCTGGGAGATCATTCCACCAGGTGGGGGCTGCCACTGAGAAGGATCTGGCCCTGGTTGCAGCAAGCTTTGCCTCCTGGGGGCCTGGAATCACCAGGCGGTGTTGTGTCCCCGACCAAAGTGCTCTTGAGGGTATATGTGGGGAAAGGCGGTCCCTCAGGTAGGTCAGACCCTGGCCATGTTTTCATTTTGCCTCCAAATACCCTTAAAGGCAAGCCACACTTTTTATTTATACCCTGTTAGCTTGGTTTATACTAGGCATAAAGGAGACAGACGTTGACCCTGAGGCATAACCAAATCTAAAACTGTTTCTTAACAAACTGAATCTTTAAAAGGATTATATGAATATTTATCAGGGCATTTCTCATGCAGGCACACCTTCTGATTATTTCCTTTAGCATTAACTGCGACTAAAAAGAGATGCCACTCCTCTTGACAGTCCTCCTCTCTAATGTTGCAGACAGCCAATTTCCCTTTTACTAGCCTCTGCCCGAAGCTAATGCTGATGGGACTGATCTTTGTGAAGCTAGTGATTTCCCCTGGTCAGCTCACTGAAAATGCTAGAATGAAAATGCACTGCTCCTGGACGATTCCACTTCCTCCTCAGCCGACTCTCTCCAATTCCTCTTTTTCCATTCTCCGTCTTCATCTCAGTTCCCTTGCCTTCAGTTCTCTTCAGACACCTCCTCTCCAGTTCTTTTGGTTGCCTCTGCCTGCAACTGCGGGATCTTTACTCTTCACACACCGACTCTAACTCTGACCAGGCTGCGGCTGGCCTTTTATTCTTTCCCACCAGACCCTTCAACCAATGAAAATTTACTCTGCCTCGGGCCCTTGTTTAACTGGCTGTAAGCTCAAGGCCAATTAAATATGGGCGCCTCAGGGAGAGAAACCAATCTGTTAAGTACAAGACTCAACACAGCTAGTGAACAGCGAATCAGCTTTATTCAATGAAGTCAGAAGAAATCAGAACGAGACAAAAACATAGAGCAACAGGCTCTCTTTTAAACAGTCCGGGCTTAGGTAGCCACACCCACATGTCAGCTAACAACCAATAACTATTTACAGATAAGGTCCAATCAGAGTGCTTCCCTCCAGAACATTGTGCAGCTCTGATTGGTCTATTTACAATCCTGGTTCAGACTCAAGCTTAACATAGTTTTCAATACACAACACAATCTCTCGCCAACAGGCAGGCTGCCCTGAGGCCTACATACTAAGCAGTTTTACTTACCTTGCTGAGGTAAAATGTCCTCACATTTACCTCAGGACCTTATAGTTTCTTAATATTAAACATTACCTTTTTTATACAGAAATGTTATTTACACTACACAGAGGGAGAAAGATATATAAATATAAAACAAAGGATTTTCGCGGTTTCTCTGTACTGTCACATGGAGCTGATGGGCCTCTATAAGAAAAAGTCCAAGATGTGTTGGGGGTTGTTTAAGCTTCTCACACCTGCCACCCATGACCATGGCACATTGATTTTTGTAAAGTGGTAACACATCTGTTGCTATGCCCCTGGGAACGTCCCTGTTTTTGAAAAGGATGTGGAGATTGGCAGTTTGTAGACATCACCCTGCCAACGAAAGTCCACATGGTCAAAGCAATGGTATTCCCAGTAGTCATGTATGGCTGCGAGAGTTGGACTATAAGGAAGGCCGAGCGCCGAAATAGATTCTTTTGAACTATGGTGCTGGAGAAGACTCTTGAGAGTCCCTTGGACTGCAAGGAGATCGAATCAGTCAATCCTAAAAGAAATCAACCCTGACTGTTCCCTGGAAGGCCAGACACTGAAGCTGAAGCTCAAAGACTTGGCCACCCAATGAGAAGGGAGCCCTCACTGGAGAAGACCCTGATGCTGGGAAAGATTGAAGGTCAAAGAAGACGGGGACGGCAAAGGATGAGATGGTTAGACAGTGTCATAGATGCAACGGACATGAAATTGAGTCAACTTCAGAGGACGGCAGAAGACGGGAAGGCCTGGCATGATCTGGTCCGTGGGGTCGCGAAGAGTCGGACTCGACTGTGCGACTGAACAACAACAACAGCAAAAGACTAAAAGTCATTCTGGAAGCATATGACTGGCCCATTATGTATTATTTATTTCAAACATTTGTAT
>NW_015159773.1:69245-78607 GCF_001447785.1 Gekko japonicus
AAACTACGATTAGTACAAAACACGGCTTTTTTTGTAGAAAAAGCCCAGCAGGAACTCATTAGCATAATACGCCACACCCAACAGCAGAAACTCATTAGCATATTAGGCCACACCTTGACATCACATCTCATTAGCATATTAGGTCACACCCCCATGTTACCAGAAGTGTGGTCATCCAGCCACACCCACCTTTTGCTTGTTATTCTGTTTACCTTGTTTGTTGTCAAAACCCAGGGCTTTTTTTGTAGCAGGAACTCCTTTGCATGTTAGGCCACACATCCCTTATGTAGCCAATCCTAGTGAGTTTTTGCTGTTGGGTGTGGCCTATTATGATAATAAGTTCCTGCTGGGCGTGGCCAACTCAGGAGCTAGCCGGAACTCTGTTCCTGTGCGTTCCTGCCCAAAAATAGCCCTGGTGCAAAACATTCTAAAATACATAGCACTGTCAGATTACACAGGGAAGCCATTGAAATTCATAAACATAAACACAATTTCAACAGGAAAGAAGAGAGTTTTAAAATAAATAGGGCATGGTTTCCTGTCCTGAAAAACACAAAAGGCTCTACATCTTACAACACCACTACAGATAAGATTAGAATTTCAACAGCCAATCCATATGCAAAGGAACCTCCTCAGGAAAGCTCCTCCATTAGCATGTCACAGCCCGGGGAACTCCAAAAGATAATACTCAGCCCTACCCCACCTTCCTGAGTAGATATAAACTACCTGCCTACCATTTTCCTTCTCACCTTGACACAGAGAGTCCTCCATCTGTCTGTGTTATACCTCTGAGGATGCCAGTCACAGCTGCTGGCGAAACGTCAGGGACTACAATGCCAAGACCATGGCCATACAGCCCGGAAAACCTACAACAACTAATGAATTCTGCCTGTGAAAGCCTTCGATGACATATTCTAAAATAAAAGTTTGGCAGCAGCAACCAAAAGCAGTTGCTCCTGTCCCTCACCCCACCCCCCCAAAGAAGTGGGCCGAGGAAAGGTGGTAGTACAATGACCTGGCTGATCTCCCAAGTGATTCTTGGCATTTCTTAACATCTGCCTTCAGAGCTCCTAGAAGATGTAAGTGGTCATTCCAAGACATGAGGCTGTGTCTAGTTGCCACTCTGGTGCATGGACTTTGGGGGAAGGCGTTCAAGGGAAGGGGCAAAGTGGAAAGTGGAGCTGCAGAACTGTCCATGGTACTGATTCTCCCACTCTCTCACATTCTCTGTCTCATGCCCCCAAACTTGGAAGAAGGGTAAAGAGTCTGCACAATGTTGGGAATTCTTCACAACCTCCCCCTCTCCCATCGCTGACATCTGTTCTGAGACAAAAACAAATGCCTCTCTTGCACCAAGAATGCAGTGCGTTAAGCTGAGTGCATGAACTGGACTGACAACTGAAGAACAAAGTGAGACGAGTACACTTCCTAATGATGCACCCTCAAAGAATGTCTCTGCTAACCAAAAAAGCCCTCTTGGACAGTTTTGTCTGATTGAGATCACTGGCAAATAGTTCTTGCGGAAACATTTCCTCTGGTGTTCTGTCTCCTCACTGCCAGGGAACCTTTAGAAGACTGTAGAATAATGGTATAAAATATCAAATCCCATTGGGGGAAAAAATGAAGATCTGGAGACTTTGACTCCAGCATCCATAAGATGTACACACTTTGCAGACGTCCTTCTGAGCTGTGCGAATCAGTCCTTCAATTCTGGTGGGTCTCCACCAACGATCCCCTCTAAGCTGTGGAGTCTTGTGAGCAAAAATTCTACTTTGTGAGCTATTGCATTAAAGTCGTGAGCGAGCGATTTGGCTGCTGCATAAATTAGTGTGCTCTGGAGGCATCCTTCCTGAGCTAAGACAAAAATGTGTGAGCCGGAGGCTAAAAAACTGTGAGCTAGCTCACACTAACTCAGCTTAGAGGGAACACCTGGTCTCCACAGAGTGTGGAGTTCACTTGCTACGGAACGGCAACCGTGAAACCACTCTGTGGCTGCAGTCACAGACACTAAATCAACCACCTTCAATCCACTTTCCAACTGGATTTTGCCAGTTCACACACAGTAAGATCCCGGTGGAAAGTGCACTGAAAGTGGATTTAAAGTGGATTATTTCGTGTGTGTGACCACAACCTGTGTGCCCTTCTTTGTGCTCCTGGGTTAGAGATGCTACAAGTCAGGAAAGCGGGTGTTCTAAATCAGCCCAAAAGATGCTTCAGAAGCTGCAAATTCCGGCACAAAGGTCAACCAGGGGCATCTCATTGAGCCCAGAATGTGCAGTTCCAGGCGAACCCCAGAGAGAAAACTCAACAAGGAAAACAACATTCAAACCACAAAAATCTTGCTGTGACTTACCAACGGTGCTTATTCGAGGAATTAAACATGACAGGCCATCCTGTCTTAAACAGAAGCTTGAATTGCCTTACTCACTAAAATCTCCAATAGCTCTACCGGACCGGCTTTTTAGAAAATTTAATTTGCTGTTGTTTTATCAGACTCCAACCTTGTGCCTATATCAATTAATTTTCACTTAACACTGTTTTATTTAATCAGTTTGCTTATTTGTGTGGACCCCTGGCCTCTCTCGTCATCCCTTAGATGTCCCTGCTAATTCAATTGATCTATGATGAGATCTGCACCTAAACTTCCTAACCTTTCAACTCCCACCTTTCCCACCTTGGAAATATACACGTGAAAGATTTATGGCAGAATTCATGCCATTCCTCTGTGCCTCAATCCCCCCCCCCCTTCCGCTGTTCCAGTTACTTAACTCTCCAAAGTGGCTCACAATTAAAAACTACAATAAAGACAGTAAAAAGAAAACAGATTACGCTGATGGCAGTATTAGAGTGTGAACAAAAACAAAGCACAAAGTTAAAGCTGACGAATCACGGCAGCAACCTAACAGCAATAGCAGGAAACAATTTCACAATCACAGCATAACGGTAACACTCAAAGACAAAAACAACCAAAACTATCATCACCAAAACCAAAATGGAAATATAACCGGAGCAGAACTCAGAACACAGCTTATTTGTTGGTTTCTTCATTTATTTATACTCTGCTTTTCTCCTTGATGAGTACCCAAAGCACCTTACAACTTTGTTCTCCTGTCTTCCACGTTTTCCTCACAATCCTGTCACATAGGTTTGAGTGTCAAGTGGTAGTGTGGGGGCTCAAAACCGGTTCCCCCAGATCCTAGTTCAACATCCATGCCTTGAACCACAAGGAAAGGCAGAATATGAATATTTTGTGTGGTTCCTGTGAAAACAATATCTCCTGCTCCCTCTAAGCCATGGAGTCTTGTGAGCAGAAATTCTACTTGGTGAGCTACTGGCATTAAAGTTCTGAGCGATTTGACTACTGCATAAATTAGTTTGCTCTGGAGCCATCCTTCCTGAGCTAAGACAAAAATGTGTGAGCCAGAGGCTAAAGAACTGTGAGCTAGCTCACACCAACTCAGCTTAGAGGGAACAACAGCCCTCTGGAGTTTTTCGACAGTATTAAACACATAGAGAAAAGTTATCCAGTAGGGGAAAAGTCGACTGGCAGTGCCTTACCTGGAAAGAGGTCCTGTTGGAAAGCATACTAAAAATATCGACTCAACATACAGCAGCAAATTATCGGTTTAAGGCAGGGCTATTTTTGGGCAGGAACGCACAGGAACGGAGTTCCAGCTAGCTCCCAAGTTGGCCATGCCCAACAGGAACTCATTAGTATAATAGGCCACACCCAACAGCAGGAACTCATTAGGATTGGTTACATTAGGGGTGTATGGCCTAAAATGCAAAGGAGTTCCTGCTACAAAAAAAGCCCTGGGTTTTGACAATAAACAAGGTAGAATAAGAAGCAAAAGGTGGGTGTGGCTGGATGACCACACTTCTGGTAACATGTGGGTGTGGCCTAATATGCTAATAAGCTGTGCTGTCAGGGATGTGGCCTAATATGCTAATGAGTTCCTATTGTTGGGTGTGGCCTATTATGCTAATGAGTTCCTGCTGGGCTTTTTCTACAAAATGAGCCCTGTTTAAGGGTAATTAGGAAAGGGGTTGTAGCACTGAAAAAGGTGCAGAAAAAACACAGCCCACATGACGGAGTCATTTGCAGCACCTTTCTAATATGGAAATTCTATGGAGTTTGGGGCTTAGATAAAAGTTGACCAAGGGGTGGCTTGACAGAGATTCAGAATAGGTATTATTCATGAAGTGGGAAATATTTGATATGGACAGTTTTGTCTCCCTCTCCCAGAATACTAAAATTTGCATTCCAGTATTCCAGTAAAGTTGTAAGGGTAGTTAGTCTCAGCACAGATAAAAGGAAATAGTTCTTCACTCAAAGTGTGATCAACCTGTGGAATTCACTGCCAAGGGATGTAGTGATGGTAAAGGTAAAGGTTCCCTTGCTCGAAAGCCAGTCGAATCCGACTCTACGGTTGCGGTGCTCATCTCCGTTTCAAAGCCGAAGAGCCAGCGCTTTCCGAAGACTTTTCCGTGGTCATGTGGCCGGCATGACTAAACACCAAGGCGCACGGAACGCTGTTACCCACCGAAGGGGTACCTATTTATCTACTTGCAATGTCTTGCTTTCGAACTGCTAGGCTGGCAGGAGCTGGAACTAGAGATGGGAGCTCACTCCATCATGCGGCACCCGGGTCTCGAACTGCTGAACTACCGACCTTCCACAGCCTGCAGTTCAGCGTCTTAACCACTTGAGCCACCGCAGCTCCGTAGTGATGGTACTGGCTTCCAAAGAGGGTTGGACAAACATATGGTTGACTATTACATATGACGACTAAGTGGAGTTTTCATGTTTGGGGGTGGTGCCAGTGCATTCAGGGCAACAAGAGGAAGAGGAGGAGGAAGAGATTGGATTTATACCCCGCCCTTCACTCAAGAGTCTCAGAGTGTCTTATGATCTCCTTCCTTTCCTCTCCCCACAACAGACACCCTGTGTGGTAGGTGGGGCTGAGAGAGCTCTGACAGAAACTGCTCTTAAGAGACCAGCTCTCCGAGAACTCTGACTGACCCAAGGTCACCTAGCTGGCTGTATGTGGAGTGGGAAATTAAACCCGGTTCTCCAGCCTAGAGTCCACCACTCTTAAGCGCTACACCAAACTGGCTCTCTTTGGCACTGGGTTCTGTGGACCACCAAAAAAGACAAGTGAGTTCTAGATCAAATCAAGCCTGAATTCTCCCTAGATGCTAAACTGAGGCTGTCATACTTTGGTCACATTATGAGAAGCCAAGGGTCACTGGAAAAAGACAATCATGATGTCATGGGCTGGAGTGCCAGTCAAAGGGAGTCCAGAACAGGCCATGGTCAGGAACCAAGAAGACGGTGCAAAGTCCAAAGCCAAGCTGGAGTCAGAAGCCAGAAACACAAAGCCAAGTCCAAAATCACTAACCAGAAACATAGTCCCAAAGCCAAGCTGGGGTCAGGAGCCAGGAGGTCTGAAGATCTAGGTGCAAGAACTGAGCCAAAGTAGATGCAAGCAGCACAAAGCTGACTTGTTGCTTCCACGAAGAGTACTACCCAGAGGGTGGAGTTAAACGCTGCTACCAATTAGCCAGCTGCACGATCACCCAGGCTCCTGTTAGAACTCTGGGCTGGCCGAGCGGCTTCCCTGTGGCCCGCCTCTCATTGCCTGCTTGCTAAGTTTTGCCGCAGTCGCTCCCTTAAACAAGTAACATGTGGGGGTGAGTCAGGAGGACTTTCAGCTTGCAGTTCTTCCCCCTTATCTGGGCCAGGTGTGAAGACTGCTGTTACTGTTACTGAAAATGTCAAGACAGTGTGTGACTGCAATAAAGAAGGCCAATGCTATGCTGGGGATTATTAGGAAGGGTATTGAAAACAGAAAACAGATCAGCCAATATCATAATGCCCCTATATAAATCAATGGTGAGACCTCATTTGGAATACTGTGTGCAGTTCTGGTCACCACACCTTAAAAAGGATATTATAGCTTTGGAAAAAGTGCAGAAAAGGGCAACTCGAATGATAAAAGGGTTGGAACACTTTCCCTATGAGGAAAGGTTAAAGCGCTTAGGGCTCTTTAGCTTGGAGAAAAGACGACTGAGGGGTGACATGATCGAGGTTTATAAGATTATGCATGGGAAAGAGCAGGTAAAGAAAGAGGTACTTTTCTCCCTTTCTCACAATACAAGAACCCGTGGGCACTCCATGAAATTGCTGAGCGGTCGGGTTAGAACGGATAAAAGGAAGTACTTCTTCACCCAAAGAGTGATTAACACATGGAATTCACTGCCACAGGAAGTGGTGGGTGCTACAAGCATGGACAGCTTCAAAAGGGAATTAGATAAGCATATGGAGCAGAGGTCCATCAGTGGCTATTAGCCACAAGGTATAGCTAGGGGCTCTGGGGCAAGTGCTCTGTCTTCTTGGTGCTGGGGGGGGGTCAACAGTGGGAGGGCTTCTAATGTCCTGGCCCCACTGGTGGACCTCCTGATGGCATCTGGTATTTCTGGCCATTGTGTGACACAGAATGTTGGACTGGATGGGCCTTTGGCCTGATCCAACATTGGCGTCTCTTATGTTCTTATGTTACAGGCAACTGCCAGCTATCCTCCTTTGCTGCTTCAGAGGGGCCAGCTGTGGTTTCTGCAAGCTCTGGCAGCTCATCCTCATCCACACCCATGACACATGATAGGAGAGTTGAAGGCAGGAGGACCCAATGTGAGATGGATAGACTTGATCAAGGAGGCCACGGCCTTCAGTTTGCAAGACCTGAGCAAAGCTGTTAACACCGGGATGTTTTGGAGATCAGAAATTCACAGGGCTGCCATAAGCTGGAAGTGACTGAACAGCACTTAGCACGCACGCACACACATTCACAACATGGAACTTCTCCCCAGTAATTTGGAAAGAGATCCAAATAAAAACGTAGAGACAGATATCTGCGTGAAGGCTGTTACTGTATTCTGCCCCGTCGGTTTCAACGGAGCAAACTTTGCACTGGACTGTGTCCTCTACCACTAGGGAAGGACATTATGTTGAGCTAAAAATTCTTACAGGATTTATCCCTTGGATAGTGCACAAGATTTGCAGTTATTAGTGTACATGAAAGCATGCAAAACCATCTGAGTAATTTAGTAGGTTTTCAGCTGTTGGTGCACTGGGGTGACATCTGGACATGCGATGCTCAGATTCATAGTCATTTCAAGGCAGATGAATGGGATCAATGTATTACGACTGATTAACTGAGCTGCTTTTTTTTTTTTACTCTTACGAGCGTATCATTATGAACAATGGTCCATCCAACTCATTATTATGCCATTAAGCCTCGTGAATTATCGCTGCTAACAATGCTCTTCTGAATAATGAACTGTACTTTCATCAGTTTTAGTTTTATGGAGTAGATACATTATTTACATTAAACATATTTAGTAAACTGAAAAATAACGACCGTATTACAAATTATAATCTGCACTGGTTTGCTTTCCACCGATCTCTTACCAGTGCATGTTTTCAAAGCCACATTGTCCTTCCAAAGACCAGCAGGAACCAGCAATGCTTCCTTTGGAGGGTCATTTTGCAACAGCTGCAGCTTCCACATTGCTTGACCGAGCAGGTGTTGTTGTTTTTTCACTCCAAGGGCAGCTGCACTCAGCGAATGAACCAGAAAACAGGCATTCGAATTTTGGTCCCAAATGTTTGCTCCAGTAATGATCTGCTGTTTCTTGATAAAGAGGAGACTCTGAATCTTACCAAATGTCTTTATTAAAACCATGTTTCCCCCCTTTGTATTGTTTTACAGTGTGCTATTGTGCTCTCTAAAGTAAAACGGCTGACCCCTGCGAGGATGAGGACAGCTGCAATTGGGCCAGTTGCAGGAAAGTTGGGGGTCTCCATATACTTGGAGGACTCTGACGCAAGCCCCACAATCGTAGTTTCCCAGTAGGGCTGAATTTGGAAATGTCAGTGTTTTCTGGTTGCAGAAATAGCAGTGGGGCTCTTCAAAGCCCAACATTCAGATACCTGGTGTAGTGGCTAGGTGTAGTGGCTTCTTCTCATCTGGAAGAACCAGGTCTGATTCCCCACTCCTCCACATGCAGCTGCTGGTGTGACCTTGGGTCAGTCACAAGTTATCTCAGAGCTGATCTGTGACAAACAGTTCTTCGAAGAGCTCTCTCGGCCCCATGGCCCCCACCTACCTCACAGGGTGTCTGTTGTGGGGAGGGGAAGGGAAAGGAGACTGTAAGCTGCTCTGAGACTTCTTTGGGTAGTGAAGGGCGGGGTATAAATCCAATCTCCTCCTCTTCCTCCTCTCTATTAATTCCTACAAGTGGGAACACACAGTGAAACAGTAGATTGTCATTTCAACTCCAAGTCCATGCCCCGTGGTATGAGTTCCACAGGGGGCAGAATTTACAGTCCATATGAGGAGCACTCACTGGAGAAGACCGTGATGCTGGGAAAGATTGAAGGTCAAAGAAGACGGGGACGGCAAAGGATGAGATGGTTAGACAGTGTCATAGATGCAATGAACATGAAGTTGAGCCAACTTCAGAGGACGGCGGAAGACCGGAAGGCCTGGCGTGATCTGGTCCACGGGGTCGCGAAGAGTCGGACTCGACTGTGCGACTGAACAACAATATGAGGAGCAAACGAAAAACAATCCACTTGTCACTATCTCAAATAGTAAACTGGCTCTCCCCCCCCCCCCCCCCGCCAACAGATCAGTGGGAAAATTTGACTTTGCAAACTGGTAAAAAATAAAAAGACACACACACACACCCCGAAACAACCTGATGGGGACTAAATATCCACCAGAAGGGACAGAATGCTAAGAGCAAGTGAAGAACCACTAGACGGAAAAGGGGAGAGAGAACATATTAACCTACTGCAGCCTCTCAGTGATTACAAAATAATCCTGAAGGGGAGATTTGGTGGAGAAGGGTAGGATTCAAGGGCATCCACCAAAATAATTTTTTGGGGGAGGGAAGGTCACTCAGATATCACTCTAGATCTCTTGCTGAGTAGCTGGAAGTGGGCCTATGTCAGGGGAAACTAAACGTTAGTAGGTAGGATACCATCGGAGCATTTACTCATGTACGTGTGTGTGTTGTTCTTCAATCACACAGTTGATTCCGACTCTTCGCGACCCCATGGACCACATCACGCCAGGCCCTCCTGTCCTCCACCGTCCTCCAGAGTTTGCTCAATTTCATGTCTGTTGCATCTATGACACTGTCTGACCATCTCATCCTTTGCCGTCCCCGTCTTCTTTGACCTTCAATCTTTCCCAGCATCAGGGTCTTCTCCAGGGAGGGCTCCCTTCTCATTGGGTGGCCAAAGTATTTGAGCTTCAGTTTCACTATCTGGCCTTCCAGGGAACAGTCAGGGT
>NW_015159773.1:80371-82732 GCF_001447785.1 Gekko japonicus
AGCTGAGTTAGTGTGAGCCAGCTCACAGTTTTTTAGCCTCCGGCTCACACATTTTTGTCTTCGCTCAGGAAGGAGGGCTCCAGAGCAAACTAACTGATGCAGGAGCCAAATGGCTCGCTCACAACTTTAAGGCCAGCCGCTCACAAAGTAGAATTTTTGCTCACAAGACCCCACAGCTTAGAGGGAGCATCGGGTACAACCTATGGCTGCCACTGAGGAGGGTCACACATTGGAAACGAGGCACACCTGCCTTACACCACACATTTAGGGTTGCCAGGTTCCCCCTGGCCACTGGTGGGGGGTGTGGGAGAAGGGTTGCCAGCTCCAGGTTGGGAGACTCCTGGAGATTTGGGGGTGGAGCCTGGGGAGGACAGGGGCTTCAGTGGGGCACAGTGCCATAGAGTCCACCCTCCAAAGCAGCCATTTTTTCCTGGGGGAGCTGATCTGTAGTCTGGAGGTGAGGTGGAATGCCAGGGGATCCCTAGTTGCCAACCTCCAGGCGAGGCCTGGAGATAACCGTGGAATTAGAACTGTTCTCCGGACAACATCAGTCTCTCTCTGCTTTGAAGGGTGGAGTTTGGCCTTATGCCCACCAAGCTCTCTCTCCTCCAATCCCCAGGCGCCAACCCCTGAATCCCCAGGAATTTTCCAACCTAGAGTTGGCAACCCTACACTGCAGAAGTGTCTCCTTATCCTCAGTTCAAGAATCAATAGAGAGCCAGTTTGGTGTAGAGAGCCAGTTTGGTGTAGTGGTTAAGTGTGTGGACTCTAAGCTGGGAGAACCGGGTTTGATTCCCCACTCCTCCACGTGCACCTGCTGATGTGACCTTGGGTCAGTCACAAGCTCTGGCACAGCTGTCCTTGAAAAAGAGCAGTTTGTGTCAGAGTTCTCTCAGCCCCACCCACCTCACAGGGTGTCTGTTGTGGGGAGGGGAAGGGAAAGGAGTTTGTAAGCCGCTCTGAGACTCCAAGTGAAGGGCGGGGTATAAATCCAATCTCTTCTTCTTCTTCTTCAATAGGATGGTTTTTTTTTTCTCTCTGCATAGTCCAAGATGTGCGCTGGGAGAGACAAGTGGCCAGGGGGAACCTGGCAACCCTAAATGTGTGGTGTAAGGCAGGTGTGCCTCGTTTCCAGTGTGTGACAAGAGCTTCCACCCATTTCCTGGGCTCTCGGTCAGATTTCCGCAACACTTCCCTCTCCATTTTTGAAATCTGGAAGAAGAAAAAACCCAAAACAATTTGGGAACAGCCCGGAGCAAGTAGGTCAGGCAGCTGTCATCTGGTATTACCACAGGCGGTGCTGGGAAAATCCCCAGCTGGTGCTGAGCAAAATGAGGGCGGGAGGGGGGGTGGAGAACGCTCAGAGATGTACTACCTCCCCACATGTTCAGAAGCCCAGTAGGGGCGGGATCCAGGCTGGCTGTCCGGTATCTTGCTCAGTCTATGACTACCCGTAGCGTAGGAGGGTCACTACAGAAAGAATTCCAGAATAGGTCAGCCGCATGCAGTAGGGGTGTGAGTTGTGTGTGTGTGTGTGAGGGGGGGGGGGGCTAATTTCCACACAGGTAAGATGACCGTACTTGCAGTAGGGGTGTGAGTTGTGTGTGTGTGTGTGAGGGGGGGGGGGGCTATTTTCCACACAGGTAGAATAGCCGTAATTCGGGTGTACCATTTTGACTGCTGGGGGAAGCTCACATACATCCTTCTGTGCACAATAAACTCCTTGCACACAGAAAACTAGGAGGAGGAGGAAGAGGAAGAAGAAGAGGAGGAAGAAGAAAAGGAGGAAGGAGGAGGAGGAGGAAGAAAAGGAGGAAGAGGAGGAAGAGGAGGAAGAGAAGAAGAAGAGGAGGAGGAGGAGGAAGAGGAAGAAGAAGAGGAGGAGGTTGGATTTATACCCCAACCTTCACTTGGAGTCTCAGAGCGGCTTACAAACTCCTTTCCCTTCCCCTCCCTACAAACAGACACCCTGTGAGGTAGGTGAGGCTGAAAGAGCTCTGACTGAGAGCTCTTTCAAGGACAGCTCTGACAGAACTGTGGCTTGCCCAAGGTCATCCAGCAGCTGCAAGTGGAGGAGTGGGGAATCAAACCCGGTTCTCCCAGATTAGCATCCGCACACTTCACCACGACACCAGACTGGCTCTCTCAGCATTTGAAAGAAAGAAAGGTCCTCTAGGGATGCCAGCCTCCAGGTGGGACCTGGGGATCCCCCAGAATAACAGCTCCTCTCCAGACTACAGAGATCAGTCCCCCTGGAGAAAATTGAGGCTTTGGAGGGTACACTCTTTGGCACTGTACCCCACTGAGGTCCCTGTCCTCCCCAGGCTCTACCCCAAAATCTCCAGGAGTCTCTAACCTGGA
>NW_015159773.1:83557-90904 GCF_001447785.1 Gekko japonicus
GGCGGCGGCGGCCGGGACCGTTGGGGGCGGGGTGTGTGGCCTTATAACACACTTCCGGTGATGACAGGGGGTGTGGCCTTATGACACAGGGTGATGTGTGGCCTTATGACATCACTTCCGGTGATGTCAGGGGGTGTGGCATATGCTAATGAGTTATGCTAATGAGTTCCCCTAGCTCTTTTTCTACGAAACAACCCCTGGCTACTACATTATTTATTTATTTTATTTAATTTCATTTATACCCCGCCTTCCCCGCATGCGGGCTCAGGGCGGCTTACAACAATATGGCACTCAGTGCAGTAAAAAACAATAAAACGATTTAAAACAATTTAGTACAATGGGCAACATAAATTAGTTTGCTCTGGAGCCATCCTTCCTGAGCTAAATTCTACTTGGTGAGCTACCAGCATTAAAGTCATGAGGAAGCGACTGGGCTACTACATAAATTAGTTTGCTCTGGAGCCGTCCTTCCTGAACTAAGACAAAAAATGTGTGAGCCGGAGGCTAAAAAACTGTAATCTGGCTCACACTAACTCAGCTTAGAGGGAATACTGCCACACACTCTGGGCAAGACTACACAATAAGGGTGAGCGTAGTTGTGTGTGGGCATTGGTGCACTGATTAGCCTTGTGACTAACCTCTGAAGGCAGAATTAGAATCACAGAATCATACAGTTGACCCAGGGTCATCTAGTCCAGCCCCCTGAACCATGCAGAAAATTCACAAGTACCTCCCACGCACACACCCAGTGACCCCTGCTCCATGCCCAGAAGTTGGCCAAAAACCTCCAGGATTCCTGGCCAGACTGGCCTGGAGAAAAATGGCTTCCTCCAGTGTTCCCTCTAAGCTGTGGAGTCTTGTGAGCAAAAAGTCTACTTTGTGAGCGACTGGCATTAAAGTTGCGAGCGAGCGATTTGGCTGCTGCATAGATTCGTTTGCTCTGGAGCCCCATCCCTTCCTGAGCTAAGGCAAAAATGTGTGAGCTGGAGGCTAAAAGAATATGAGCTAGCTCACACTAACTCAGTGGCAATCAGCATTTCTCTGGGCGTGTAAGAAAGGGCCACGGGAACTAAGCACTGAGGCAGCCCTCTCCTTCTCGTGATCTGCCTGTTCACCCCTGTTCCCTCCCGGACTAGCGACAAATGCTTCCTGACTATCACAAGCAAGGTACACCCATGACCTCCTGAGGCCTCCTCCTCACTGCCACGCCGAGCAGTCACTTGGGTGGCTTCCCCGAAGAACCAGCCCTGCTAGCTATGCTTCCGTGGCTCTCTCGGGTGCTCCAGGCCTCTCTGCCCGGATGGCAAAATGAGGAAGGCACCAACATGTCACTGGGGCTTGGCATGCTTCCATCTGCCAACCGCATGGGAGGAGCCGGCTGGCTGGCATTGTCTAGACCCATCATCACCTCCTGGACCAGTGCCAGTGCTGGCTGGGCGTGAGTTAAGCCCCCGTGGTGGCGGTGCGGCTCAGCACAATGTCAATATATTTTAATAGCCTGATCGTGCAGATAAGTTTTGAGGCCAGGGCCGAAGGCACTCCAGGGCTAGCAACATCTAAGTCAACCTTGCTGCATTCCATCAACCGCACTGAAGTGTCGTTAGTAGCAACACGCACACTAATGAGGTAGGTAAACAGGAGGGCTGCCAGCACGGCTGGAAGGGTGTGCGTGTGTGCCTGGGAAGGGTGGAGTCTGGAATCTGACATCGCTTCTGTGTTATACCCTAGGTCAGTGATGGCGAACCTTTTGGAGACCGAGTGCCCAAACTGCGACCCAAAACCCACTTATTTATCGCAGAGTGCCAACACGGCAATTTAACCTGAATACTGAGGTTTTACTTTAGAAAAGACAACTCATACATTAACTTAAGATGATCCAAACAAAGTAAGGGAAGCAATCCCAAATGCTTTCATTGACTTAAAATTATTTGGCAGAGAATTCGACACTTTAATGATGGTCTGGGCCTGGCTGGGGCAATGGGACGCGTGCCCACAGAGAGGGCTCTGAGTGCCACCTCTGGCACCTGTGCCATAGGTTCGCCACCACTAGCCTAGGTATTTCCTCTAATGTCTACGGTAAAGACCACAGAGACAAAGGGAACTTCTTAGAGTGTCACTATGGAGGCCATTTCCCCCCCTGCTCTTCAATTTCTTGAGGGTGGGGGATTGTGACAAAGGGTGAGGGGGCAAACGGCAACTCCCTCCACGAAAGGATGGGAAATAATAACCGCTTCCAGTTTTTAAGTAGGCTTTTTAGTATCTGCAGTGAAGTGGCAGGAGTGCCTTCCAGGTGTCATGTCTGGGTTTACAGGGCTCACCTAATCACAGTCAACAGTAATCATAATCCCTACCTTTGGTTTCAGTAGAACTTCCTTCTCCTCTTTGCACAATGTCCAGCGATGCCCTTCCAGCACTCAGAGGGCTGTTCCTGGCAGTAGTTCATACTCGGATCTCTTCTTGTCTCTTACTCGGAACCAGGGCTATTTTTGGGCAGGAACGCACAGGAACGGAGCTGGCCACACCCAGCAGGCAAGGGTGTAGACGTTCCAATTTCCCGGGGGGGGGCTGGGGCTGGGCCAGAGGCATTGCTTTGCTAGGAGCAAGGGTGGCTCCCGGGGGAGGCTGAGTACCTTCCTGAAAATTTCGGCGGAGGCTGAAGCCCCGCCGCCCCCACGAAGATTACGCCTATGCCAGCAGGAACTCATTAGCATAATAGGCCACACCCAACAGCAGAAACTCATTAAGATTGGCTACATTAGGGGTGTGTGGCCTAACATGCAAAGGAGTTCCTGCTACAAAAAAGTCCTGGTTTTGGACAACAAACAAGGTAAACAGAATAAGAAGCAAAAGGTGGGTGTGGCTGGATGAGCACACTTCTGGTAGCATGGGGGTGTGATCTCCTCTTGTCTCTTACTCGGATCTCTTCTTGCCTCTTACTCGGATCTCCTCTTGTCTCTTACTCGGATCTCTTCTTGCCTCTTACCCGGATCTCCTCTTGTCTCTTACTCGGAACTCTTCTTGTCTCTTACTCGGATCTCTTCTTGCCTCTTACTCGGATCTCCTCTTGTCTCTTACTCGGATCTCTTCTTGTTTCTTACTCGGATCTCTTCTTGTCTCTGACTCGGAACTCTTTTTGTCTCTTAATCGGCTCTCTTATTTTCTCTTACTCAGATCTCTTATTTTCTCTTATCTTTTCTCACCCCCCCCCTCAGGAAAAAGGGCAACTGTTTCTTAGGTCAAAGGGGGGCTGTAGGAACAGTCTACACTCATCACATGAGACGGATATCTGATGACACCTTCAAACCAAACTTTTAAACATTAAAGACCCCTCACTGGCAGTCTTCAAGCAGCAACTGGACAAACACTTGTCAGGGATGCGCTAGGCCAGGGGTAGCCAAACTGTGGCTTAGGAGCCACATGTGGCTCTTTCACACATATTGTGCGGCTTCCGGCAGGGCAGCTGGGGAAACTAAATATCATTAGGAAACAAATATCAATGGTCAAATAAATAATTCAGGGCTCTTTTTGTAGCAGGAACTCCTTTGCATCTTAGGCGGCTCACCCCTAATGTAGCCAATCCTCCAAGAGCTTAAAGGGCTCTTCTTACAGGGGCTACTGGAAGAAGAAGAGGAGGAGGAGGAGGAGGAGGAGGTGGAGGAGATTGGATTTATACCCTGCCCTTCACTACCCAAAGGTATCTCAGAGCGGCTTACAAACTCCTTTCCCATCCCCTCCCCACCACAGACACCCTGTGAGGTAGGTGGGGCTGAGAGAATTCTTGACAGAAACTGCTCTTTTTCAAGAAAAGCTGTGCCAGTTATGGCTTGCCCCAGGTCATCCAGCCAGGTGCAAGTGGAGGAGTGGGGAATCAAACCCGGTTCTCCCAGATTAGAGTCCGCGCGCTTAACCACTACACCAAACTGGCTCTTGGAGGATTGGCTACGTTAGGCTTGTGTCGCCTAAGATGCAAAGGAGTTCCTGCTACAAAAAGCGCCCTGATTTATCAATATTTGCTTTTGCCCCTTTTGTTATTATTGTTGGCAGTCTCATTTAATGTTAATAAAAAGCAAATCTGCATATTTTCCAATAAAAACATGTAATCTTTGTTCATGTCTTGCGGCTCTCAAACATCGGACGTTTATTCTGCGCGGCTCTTATGTTGATCGAGTTTGGCCACCCCGGCTCTAGGCTGGTCAATTTCTTGCTTTCGAACTGCTAGGTTGGCAGGAGCTGGAACTAGAGACAACGCTAGAGAACTAGAGTCGAAAGCAAGAAATTGAGCAGTGGGTTGGACTGGATGGCCCCTTCCGGCTCCGTGGCTCTATGATTCTATGACTGCTTCCTAGACCACAGGGCAGCCTCCATCTCAGATCAAACTAGAGAGCCATGACAGTAATTAAGTGCAGCGAAATGCCATCTCATGACGAGGCAGCCGGGCCTTGATGAGAAATGCCACACACCATCATCAAGGGCTTGTTCTCTGACTCCTCGGGAACTCTCCCCACTCCCAGGCTCGAAAGAACAAGAGGTGGTTTTGGGAAAATAACCTGTCATCCCATGCCACTCATGGAGCGTCCCAAATAATACAAGCCTGCCCAGTAAATGAATCAAGCCTTCAGTCGACAAAATAATTCCCTCTCCTGCCCCTAGCAACAAGAAAACCTTGTTCCTGCCACAGGCAGAAGAAGGCATGAGTTTTGGAGTTTTGGATATTCATGGATTTGCTTATAGCCTGTTTTTAGCATCACTCCAAGCCTTATCACAGCAGATAAGGGCAATTACAAAAAACGAGTGTGGCACTGAAAGAGTTAAGGGCGTGACAGCTGGAGGGGGACTCCGTGGTACCCCCCCTTCCCTTGGTGCCCTAAGCACATGCTTATTTTGCTTAACGGTTAAGCCAGGTCTGTCCCAGTAGAAAGACTCTGGAGCAGCACCAACTTAAGCAGCTGCCCTACAGCCAAGAGTGGCATGTCTTGTCGCAAAGTGCATCATGTGAGTCGGCCTGATGTCATCGCTCCACTGGAGTCAGATCAGAGCCACGCCCTTACATACAAGATGGGATATAAATATAAATACACATTGATGGGGTCTGAACTGGCAGAGACTGAACAAGAGAGAGATCTTGGAGTCGTAGTAGATAACTCACTGAAAATCTCGAGACAGTGTTTGACTGCAATAAAGAAGGCCAATGCTATGCTGGGGATTATTAGGAAGGGTATTGAAAACAGATCAGCCAATATCATAATGCCCCTATATAAATCAATGGTGCGACCTCATTTGGAATACTGTGTGCAGTTCTGGTCACCACACCTTAAAAAGGATATTATAGCTTTGGAAAAAGTGCAGAAAAGGGCAACTCGAATGATAAAAGGGTTGGAACACTTTCCCTATGAGGAAAGGTTAAGGCACTTAGGGCTCTTTAGCTTGGAGAAACGACGACTGAGGGGTGACATGATCGAGGTTTATAAGATTATGCATGGGATAGAGCAGGTCGAGAAAGAAGTACCTTTCTCACAATACAAGAACTCGTGGGAACTCCATGAAATTGCTGAGTGGTCGGGTTAGAACAGATCAAAGGAAGTACTTCTTCACCCAAAGAGTGATGAACACATGGAATTCACTGCCACAGGAGGTGGCGGCAGCTATTTAGATAAGCATATGGAGCAGAGGTCCATCCGTGGCTATTAGCCACAAGGTATAGATAGGGACTCTGGGGCAAGTGATGCTCTGTCTTCTTGGTGCTTGGGGGGGGTCAACAGTGGGAGGGCTTCTGATGTCCTGGCCCCACTGGTGGACCTCCTGATGGCACCTGATATTTTGGGCCACTGTGTGATACAGAGTGTTGGACTGGATGGGCCTTTGGCCTGATCCAACATTGGCGTCTCTTATGTTCTTATGTGCCTGGTTCCTATTTGAGCCCACCACTTGGGGGAATGTGTCCGGTGTGGCATTTGCAATTTAACAAATATTCTGTCAATAGCAACCAGCTCGGGTGGGTTTGCCGCTTAAAGACACAAAACGCAGAGCGGCTTACTAAAGGGAGCACTGCTGGAAACTGCGGATCGTTCCGCCTCCCCCCCCTCCATTAGTTCTTTCAAAACCAGCCTGTTCTTGCATTTCCCCTGGATACAGTTTAAAATAAATGACACAAAAGTGACTCGGTTTTGATTGCTTCGGCTGGATGCTGTAATCAAGGACGTCGCCAGTTAAAAACCAATGAATTAAAAATCCATTAGAACTCCCACGTATGCACCGCTAAGGCTTTCTGACAGAGCCCCATACAGTTTCCAGGACAATGTGGGACTTGAAGCTCATTCACGAAAACGCGCACAGCTGTACCTACTGGTGCCTTTGGAGCACCAGCGCCAGATGGCTTTGACACGCTGGCGTACAAAGCGGGCAATCCAAATGACTCCAGGGCCCAATCCAGGAGGAAGATCTGTCCTGACCGTAGGGAAATGAAGGGGCACCGGGGAAGGGCTCTTGCACATCTCCTGGGTATCTCAGGAGCACGTGGGAGAGAGAATGTCTTGCTGAATTGTGCTGTAAGGGCCATCTCTCTTTGCTGGCCCGAGCAGCAAACACCATGGTAGAACTCTGTGGTGATCTCTTGAGTCCATGAACCCTGCATTGAGGATGTCAACCAATCATTTAGCTGAACATCCCAGATTCTTAGTGAGAGATGGATGAGAGAAAAAGCAAAAAAGTTTGTACAGACGCCTAGACAGTGTTCCCTCTAAGCTGCGTTAGTATGAGCTAGCTCACAGCTTTTTAGCCTCCGGCTCACACATATTTGTCCTAGCTCAGGAAGGATGGGCTCCAGAGCAAACTAATGTATGCAGCAGCCAAATGGCTCGCTCAACACTTTAATGCCAGCAGCTGACAAAGTAGAATTTTGGCTCACAGGACTCCACAGCTTAGAGGGAGCACTGCTCCTAGATCCGGAGGGGCCATTTTCAACACAGGAGAAATCAGGCCTTGTGCCTCTGGCTTTGCATGTAGATGCAAAGAGGAGGCTGGCAGAGAAGGTCTGGGTTGCCAGCTTTTAAACAGGTCCCTCTGGCTGTCCCTTGGATACCGTCGGTGTGATCTGCAAGCTATTACCAGGTGATGTAATTGTAACCCCACCTGTATACCCTGCATCAGACGGCAGCCTGTCACAGGCACCCTCACCCCTGAACGAGCCCAGGGTCCCTCAAAAGGCATTGCTCTTGAGTCTGTGCAGAGTCCTAAAAGGGACACACACACATATCGACATGGGAGCTTGCCTAAAACATGGGCCCTGGAGGAAGTGGAAACAGAACATGTGCCCTGTCTTTGTGCAATCTGCCCCCCCCCCCCGGAAGC
>NW_015159773.1:91062-126912 GCF_001447785.1 Gekko japonicus
TTCCCTTGCTCGAAAGCCAGTCGAATCCGACTCTAGGGTTGCGGTGCTCATCTCCGTTTCAAAGCCGAAGAGCCAGCGCTGTCCGAAGACGTTTCCGTGGTCATGTGGCCGGCATGACTAAACACCAAGGCGCACGGAACGCTGTGACCTTCCCACCGAAGTGGTCCCTATTTATCTACTTGCAGTTTCTTGCTTTCGAACTGCTAGGTTGGCAGGAGCTGGAACTAGAGACGGGAGCTCACTCCGTCATGCGGCACACCCGGGTCTCGAACTGCTGAACTACTGACCTTCCACAGCCTGCAGTTCAGCGTCTTAACCACTTGAGCCACCGCAGCTCTTGGGTAATACTTCCTTTTAGATTTAAACATTTCCCTGGGGAGCAAATTTTATGGCCCTCTTCCTGAGTAATTCTCTGGGGTTACCAAAAGCTATTAACTTTGAAGTATCAGATAGTATCAGACATCAACACTCCAAGCATCCTCCAGGTTGTATCCAACAGGGTGCATTCACACCTTTTGTTTAAGGGATGGGAAGCCCATAATCAAAGATCAGAAACCTTTTGGTGCCTTTGTTCAAACCCATAGCCCTGCCCCTCAGGATACCTTCTATAATCTATAAAAACGGCTGCTCACTGTAGGGCGCCTTACAGAGTACACCCCCAAACTTGTAGTTTGGATCCCCTTTGGTTCGTGATATGCTGGTAATTCGCAATCTCCTTCCATTGGACCTCTGCACATCTGGATCTGGTAAATATTGCCTCAATCTCCCTATATGCCTCTAAGCTCCTCTGTTTCTCTGTAGCCTTGTATGTGAACAAGATCTGATTGCTTTGTGTGTATGCTTTGCATTTAACAAGAATCTTTCAATAAAACAACATTCCTTCAGACTTAGTCCCAATTATTTGAGAGTTCCTCTCCCTGAAACTGGCCCTGGTATACCTAGGTGTGTGATCCCGTCTGTTACACCCAATTTGCTGAACGCTCTCTCCCTGCTAAATTCCCCCAATTAAAAGAAGACGGGCAGTTCGGGTAACATTATGTGATTTCATGCCAATGGAAGCTTCAACTGCCCATTTCCACGCAATGAACCAATATTAATACGGTTGCCAGCAATGCTCCCTCTAAGCTGTGGAGTCTTGTGAGCAAAAATCCTACTTGGTGAGCTGCCGGCATTCAAGCTGTGAGCCAGCGATTGGGCTGCTGCATCAGTTAGTTTGCTCTGGAGCCATTCGTCCTGAGCTAAGACAGAAATGTGTGAGCCGGAGGCTAAAAAACTGTGAGCTAGCTCACACTAACTCAGCTTAGAGGGAACAGTGGTTGCCAGGCAGGTTTGGGGGTGGGGACATGAAGGGCAGTGTCTCATGTGCTGCTATGTCACTTTTGGGGAAAACCCAGAAGTGGGATAAAAAGGTAAAGGTTCCCTTGCTCGAAAGCCAGTCGAATCCGACTCTAGGGTTGCGGTGCTCATCTCCGTTTCCAAGCCGAAGAGCCAGCGCTGTCTGAAGACGTTTCCGTGGTCATGTGGCCGGCATGACTAAACACCAAGGCGCACGGAACGCTGTTACCTTCCCACCGAAGTGGTCCCTATTTATCTACTTGCAATTTCTTGCTTTCGAACTGCTAGGTTGGCAGGAGCTGGAACTAGAGACGGGAGCTCACTCCATCATGCGGCACCTGGGTCTTGAACCACTGAACTACTGACCTTCCACAGCCTGCAGTTCAGCGTCTTAACCACTTGAGCCACCGCAGCTCCAGAAGTGGGATAGAGTAGCTCTATTTATTTATCTTACTGGATTTGTTTCCAGGCTCAGAGCGGGTAACATCAAATCATGATAAAAACATTCTAAAACAGAAATACGATAAAATAGTAAAATGGTCAATAATATATATTACAACACACCGTGTTATAACTAACAATATAACAAATAGTAATACAATACAATACAATAAGGAGCTGCGGTGGCTCAAGGGGTTAAGAGGCTGAACTGCAGGCTGTGGAAGGTCGGTAGTTCGGCAGTTCGAGACCCGAGTGTGCCACATGACAGAGTGAGCTCCCCTCTCTAGTTCCAGCTCCTGCCAATCTAGCAGTTCGAAAGCAAGAAATTGCAAGTAGATAAATAGGTACCACTTCGGTGGGAAGGTCACAGCGTTCCGTGCTCCTTGGTGTTTAGTCATGCCAGCCACATGACCACGGAAACATCTTCGGACAGCGCTGGCTCTTCGGCTTTGAAAAGGAGATGAGCACTGCAAACCTAGAGTCGGATTCGACTGGCTTTCGAGCAAGGGAACCTTTACCTTTAATAAAATAAGAGAAGGCATAAAACTCAGGGGTGTGTGGTGTACAATCTGTCTAACAGGAAAAGGGGAGAGAGGAGAGGGGGGAGGCCAATCGAAGACGAAACGTGTCACTATCCTCAACCATAGGCTCGGCGGAACAACTCAGTTTTGCAGGCCCTGCAGAACTGCATTAAGTCCTACAGGGCCTAGATCTCACCTGGAAGTGTGTTCCATCAGGCCGGAGCCAGGGGCAAAAAGGTCGAGGACAGCAAGACGCTTTTTGGTTTTACCATAGTATTTCCAGCAGTGTTCCGCCAGGGCCAGAAAGGTCGAGGACAGCAAGAGGCTTTTTGGTTTTACCATAGTATTTCCAGCAATTCCTAGAGCTACCCTACATCCCCTCAGAAGTGATGTAGTGGCATACACGAGGTTTTTTTTTATGTTTCTGCTGCCACAGGGGCAGGCATAGATAGCTACTGTACAGGGAGGTAGCCCAAGCTGTTAACAAGACAGGACATTTCTCTTCCGTCCCCCCTCCCCCAGTCCAGTTGGCAACCTCAGCCAAGACCCCGAGTGGCCTGGCCAGTCTTTTCTGCCCTTCCCGAAACGGTATGTGTGACAGGAACCGAGAAGATCGGTAGAGAACGTTTCTGTTGCTCTGGAGCCTCCCGGCACGTGCTCTGTGCTTGCCTCTGAAGGGCCCTCCTTCACCAGCAATAAATTAAACCAAAAGCAGGTCATTCTGAGCAAGCAGGAAACATCTTGTTCCGTGCTGGATGTTCACAAACTCTCGCTGCACCCAGCCAACTTCTGCAAGCAATGTTTACCCGAGCACTGACTTGCAGATATCTCGGAAGATTCAGCCGCATCCCCCAGTTTTGTTCAGCTGCAAAAGGGATCGTCCCACTCACCTCCCTCCCCAACCCCATAAGTACCAAGTACACACGGTCATCATCTGGTATTGTGTGGATCGGTTCTGACAGATATTGGGCAGCTACAGGCCTCACGTGGCGGAGGAGTGGCAGGGATGCCGCGCCCCTGTACCAGGCACCTAGAACAAGGTATGATGTGGGAGCAGCGCTGAATCTACGTGACCTTTCTGCACGGCCGTGAAGTGCTTTGGGTATGGAGAGAAGGGGCACCTTCATGCCTTCTCCGCTACGTAAAGGCGGAAAATGCCTGAACTGGACCTGCAGTCATTAGGCCAGGCCCTCCCTGAGGTGGCAAAGACGTCAGGGTGAAGGGTTCTAGTCTGACATGCTGTTTTTCCATGTTCAGGGAGTATTTTGTACGGAGGAACAGTTAATCCTAGCTCCTCCTGTGGTTTGAAATGATACAACCCAGACGCTGGTTTACAAGCTCCGTGAGAGTTCGAACAGACAAGATAAAAATAATGCAAACTGCAGTCTCGGGCAACCTCACTTAGCCTCAGGCAGTACATGGGATGGAGGAGGTGTTTAAGTGTTCAACCCAAGCTGAGTTTTATTCCCCAAACCCAGGCTCTCTGCTTTGCTATTAACATTAAATAGCAGAATAGCAAAACTGAGAGGCAGTTAAGCCCCCACTGTTTTCCTTGCATGCCTTTGAGGCAAATTGAGGCTGTACATTCTGGCATGTTACGGATGAATTGAAAAGTACGTCCTTCAGGGGTCATTTCGTAGAAAAAGAGGTGCAGGAGCTCATTAGCATAACTCATTAGCATGACATTTGCATATGCCACACCCCCTGACATCACCAGAAGTGTGTCAGAAGGCAACACCCACCGCTCAGGCTCTACTGGACTGTTTTGGATTAGTAGCTATTGCGGGGGGGAGGGGAACATGCAAATCTGTCCTCTCAGAGGAGGGAGAGCTTGTACCTGAATAATAATAATAAGAAGTAGTAGAAGAAGAAGAGATTGGATTTATACCCCGCCCTTCACTACCCAAAGGTGTCTCAGAGCGGCTTACAAACTCCTTTCCCTTCCCCTCCCCACAACAGACACCCTGTGAGGTAGGTGGGGCTGAGAGAACTCTGACACAAACTGCTCTTTTTCAAGAACAGCTGTGCCAGAGCTTGTGACTGACCCAAGGTCACATAAGCAGGTGCAAGTGGAGGAACGGGGAATCAAACCCGGTACTCCCAGATTAGAGTCCGCACACTTAACCACTACACCAAACTGGCTCTCATAAACTTGGTCTTAAAGGTGCCACTGAACTGTTTTGGGCCAGGGGACCGGGGCTCTGCAACTTACCTGGTTGTTTCTTGCTCTGACTGAGGGCTGCTGGGAGCAGAGGGTGGGGTTTGTTGCATGTGCCCACCCTCTGGGCTCTTTACTGCCGGAGCTCCGCTCCTGTGCGCTCCTGCAGGAAATGACCCCTGGCGTCCTTTGTCTTGTCTATTTGAGCTCTGGCTAAATTTCCAGTTCCTGATTCCATATGCAGGATCAGTCCTAACATTATACCAGAATGGTGCAGTTTACCTAACCCAGATGTTCCATCCAATAACTGTTGAACTCCCAAGATCACATGATGTGATTAGGGGGCAGGTCTCCCGCTATAGCAGAAGACCTCCTGGCCTGGGGCCCCTATTCCTTGCCACCATTTGACAAGGTGGTGGGGGAACTGGGGGGGGTTTCCAATAGTGCACCAAACAGATTACGTCATTTCTGACATGAAACCATAAAGTTTTGGGTAAATCCTAGAGTGTTGTCCTGGCGTGATGACATCACTTCCTGTTTAGCACTGGAAATGGTGGTAGCATGTCAGCACGATGCAGAAGGAGGAGGAGGAGGAGGAAGAAGAAGGAGGAGGAGGAAGAAGAAGGAGGAGGAAGAGATTGGATTTATTCTCCGCCCTTCACTCAGAGTCTCAGAGCGGCTTACAGAACTATGGCTTGCCCGAGGTCATCCAGCCAGGTGCAAGTGGAGGAGTGGGGGAATCAAACCTGGTTCTCTCAGAATAGAGCCTGGGCACTTAACCACTACACCAAACTGGCTCTCAGTGTGTTCCCGCCCCCAAATTCTCTTGCCAGCCCTAGAAGACTGGAAGGCTAACAAATTAGGAACTTTATAGGTTGTGGCTGGGATTTCTCTTAGTACATCCTCTGGGCATAAAAACAAGCAAGCAAACAAGAAACACCGCTTTCCCCTCACAAATTGCATCAAGGGGCCAAACCTATAAGGTTCGCACATGGTTTTAGGCAGGGCTCTTTTTGTAGAAAAAGTCCAGCAGGAACTCATTAGCATAATAGACCACACCCAACAGCAGAAACTCATAAGCAAAGTAGGCCACACTCCTGACAACACCCTCATTAGCATATCAGGCCACACCCCCATGTTACCAGAAGTGTAGTCATCCAGCCACACCCACCTTTTGCTTCTTATTCTGTTTACTTTGTTGTCAAAACCCTGGGCTTTTCTTGTAGCAGGAACTCCTTTGCATGTTAGGCCACACACCCCTAACGTAGTCAATCTGAATGAGTTTCTGCGGTTGGGTGTGGCCTATTATGCTAATGAGTTCCTGCTGGGCGTGGCCAACTCGGGACCCAGCCGGAACTCCGTTCCTGTGCGTTCCTGCCCAAAAATAGCCCTGGTTTTAGGATGTTTTCGTTATAATTGTGGATTTTACGTTTTGTACATTCAATTTTCAGTAGAGGTATATAGCAGTTTCAGGAAACTTTTAGTTGAGAAGCAGCATAGCAATGCAAAATATCAATAAAAAACAACAGAGAACTACCTAGGACTGTATGCCACCTGGTTTTGGAGCACTCTCTAGGTACAGAAGGGAAAGGAGTGTGCACTGTGGAACACCATTCCTTGTAACTGTTGGCTGGCAATGCTCCCTCTAAGCTGTGGAGTCTTGTGAGCAAGAATTCTACTTTGTGAGCCACTGGCATTAAAGTTGTGAGCGAGCGATTGGGCTACTGCATAAATCAGTTTGCTCTGGAGCCATCCTTCCTGGGCTAAGACAAAAATGTGTGAGCCAGAGGCTAAAAAACTGTGAGCTAGCTCACACCAACTCAGCTTAGAGGGAACACTGGTCAACAGAAACACATTTTCTCCTTGCTTCTTTTCTGATTCAGTTCCACCTCCACTACAAGCCCACTTGTTGCAGGAAGCAGCTAGAAAGGTTCTCTAATGGCTGCCACCACTCTGGTATGGGTCTGCTCGCGAGGGCCCAGAGTGCCCATCCAACCACTTTATAAAGTCCTTTTCCAACAGGTTTCCCCTTATAAGTGACCGAATGAGGTGTGAGGACCCAGGCAGAGTAACAAGCTAGTTTTATTAAAGAGATTTAAGAGCAACTTTAATTCAATAACATGTAGGAAAAATTAGCACAGTAGAGGTAAGTAACCTGGCAAAATAAGAAATCCTAACGCATCTGACCATACCACGGATGGCCAAACTTGCTTAATGTAGGACGGAGCCACATAGAATAAACGTCAGATGTTTGAAAGCCACAAGGCATGAACAAATATAACCCACACGTTTTTATAGAAAACTATGCACATTTGCTTTTTCATAACGGCCCCAAATAAAAACAAAAGGGGTAAAAATAGATATTGATAATGATTAGATAGGGAGGAAGGGGAGAAAGAGGGAAAGAAAGGTGGAAAGAACGAAAGTGGAAAGAAAGCAAATAGATGGGAGTGAGGAAGGGAGGGAAGGAGGGAGGGAGAGGTGGAAAGAAAGTAACTTTAATTTTAAACGCATCTTCCAAGACCCCCACGCCAGCTGGATTGGCTTGGAGGAGGGCTTTAAAGAGAAAAATGCCTTTTCCAAGCCGGCCAGCCAGGAGGGGGTGTTTTTAAGAACACAGTTAAAAGTTAAAGTTGCTTTCTTTCTCCACTCCCCCCATCTCAAGCCTACCCAGGGAAAGTTTTTTAGCCTCCAGCTCACACATTTATGCCTCAGCTCAGGAAGGAGGGCTCCAGAGCCAACTAATTTATGCAGTAGCCAAATCGCTCGCTCACAGCTTTAATGCCAGGAGCTCACGAAGTAGCATTTTTGCTCACATGACTCCACAGCTTAGAGGGAGCATTGCTCCTGAGCCGCAGTTGGGCCACCCCTGGACTATGCCATCCTAGCCTTCTCTAGGCATTTGCCTCAAACTGACTCACCCCTTTTGGATGAGGGATCCCTCCATTTGCAGCAGCTTCACATCAACTCTTCTCCCTGGGAGTGAACCACCTCCCACTCTGGGCAAGGCCTTTTATGCCTTCTTCCCAGGCAACACCCTCTACTGGGGTCCCTTTCCCCTCCAAATCCCCTGTTAGCCAATCACAGGGTCCAGAGGATGACCTGGTTAATGTAGGCCCTGAAGGCTACTCTAGTGCAGGCTTCCCTGAAGCCACTAGGCCTCCCTAAAGCCTGTAGGCCGCACCACTCTAGGTCCAGGATCATAACCACCACGTATCGCATTCCAGGGATGGATTGCAGACCCTCAGTTCGAGCCCCCCCCCCCCTTCCCTCACCGGGCTTCTGGATTCGGGTGCAGCCGCTCACAGTTCTGGCCTCACCACTCCAGGGTGATCGCCAATGTTCCCTCTAAGCCTGTGGAGTCTTGTGAGCAAAAATTCCACTTTGTGAGCTACTGGCATTGAAGTTGTGAGCGAGCGATTTGGCTCCTGCATGAATTCGTTTGCTCTGGAGCCCTCCTTCCTCAGCTAAGACAAAAATGTGTGAGCCGGAGGCTAAAAAACTGTGAGCTAGCTCACACTAACACAGCTTAGAAGGAACACTGGATAGCATATTTACTGCTCATGCCTCCCCTAAAGACTGCTTGCTGACCACTGGGGCCATGAACTACTGGGAACTTTCCCGGTCAGTTAAAGGGCCAGTCTGCCACCGCTAGGGCGTCTCATTGCAGACTCGAGGTTGCACTGAAAAACAAGCTGCCTTCTCTCCCAAACTTCCCACGGCCGGCAACAGCTTTCCTTTCTGTGCTCGGACACTGCCTGCAACCAGACCTGGCCGTTAACGCCTCCTTTCCCAACACACTCCCCCAGTTGGAGACCTTTTCTGGTGCAGGGCAGCCTCCGTCTCCTCTGTGTAGCTTTTGGCCTCCCAGTTTCCGAAGGGTTAAAGTGCTTGTATATGGAAGAAAAATAAATGAACTTCAGCTAATTTGTTTTTCCATCGCCAGTAGGCATTGCTGGGAAACTCTATGGAGGAGATCAAAGTGATAGGGTTTGGAAGGACAGTGTAAATGTTTATGCCCTGCAAAGGAACAAGCCACATTCCTCCGGCTCAGGAGGAGATTAAGACTGCCATGCAATGCACACGTACTTGGGAGAAAGTCCCATTGAACTCAGTAGGGCTTATTTCTGAAGGAAAACATGCATAGGATTGGGCTGCCTGCACCTTTCCCCCTAAAAACACACAGACACGGCCCGAGGTGAAATCACAAGGCCTACAGGCCAACCGAAGTCTTCCTCTTGGTTTTGACAGTCAAGATTTAAACCACAACGGAGTAAAGGCAGGACTCTGAAAATTGCCTTTTGAAGTAAAGAAGATGCTCAGAAAGTTCTCTCATAACAACTAACATGCTAACATTGAAGCTGAGATAAACAAGAACTCTACAAGGATATTGTTTTAAAGGTAAAGGTTCCCTTGCTCGAAAGGCAGTCGAATCCAACTCTAGGGTGGCGGTGCTCATCTCCGTCTCAAAGCCGAAGAGCCAGCGCTGTCCGAAGACGTTTCCGTGGTCATGTGGCCGGCATAATTAAATGCCAAGGTGCACGGAACACTGTTCCCTTCCCACCAAAGTGGTCCCTATTTATCTACTTGCAATTTCTTGCTTTCAAACTGCTAGGTTGGCAGGAGCTGGAACTAGAGATGAGAGCTCACTCCATCATGCGGCACCTGGGTCTCGAACTGCTGAACTACCGACCTTCCACAGCCTGCAGTTCAGCATCTTAACCACTTGAGCCACCGCAGCTCAGATTAACATGGATATGATCTCCTCCTCTTGGGTTTTTAGTTCAGTGTGGGTATCTTTTCTTTATCCATAGATGTAGTCCCCTTCCCTGACATTTTCTTTGTAGCTTTTCTAGTCTTATAAAAAATAATAAAAATATCCCTTCGGGGATTAAAAAAAAAGATTTAAACCACAGGACTTAAAAGCACGTAGCTGCAGCTGGATCAGGCCCATGATTTATGTGTTTGACTGGCTAAAATCTCTTTGCAGCTTTCACATAGGAACATTTGATCCTACATTCGTGTTTAGAGCCATAGCAGAAGCTCTGTGACTAATTATGACATCGGCTCCCCTTCCAGAGATTTTTAGAGAAACCTGACTTTTCTGTGATATTAGTACTATTAGATTTGGATGTATTCTTAGCATGAGAAAGATACAGTTTCAATTTCTAATTTTGAATGGAAAAGAACAGACAAATAAAAAGGACATGATGCAGTTGTATGCTATAAAATTACGACTGGTGTGGACAGAGATCTTTCACTCACACACACACAGGTGCACAACATGGGGAGGCCAAACGGAACACCATTTGACTACACACTTGACCACACACCTGCACCTGATGTGTGTAAAACTCTGTTTGGCCCAATGATGTAGGCAGTAGTTCACCCGGGATAATTGGGTTGTCTTGTCTCTGCTGGCTCTTGAACTTGTGGTCATCCAGTGAAACTGATGGCTTGGTGGCAGCAGACAGCGATGGAACACATAGCGCTGGCCTCTTGCTAGGATGAGTCCAAGATGGTATTGACACATTCGCGAACAAGTCTAGAAACGTCGATCAGTCGCGATACCTAAATGGAACTTCCAAGCACAGGGCCGGCCCCAGCTTATTTTGCACGCTAGGCAAGGATCCCTTCTGGGCCCCCCATGCACCCACCAATTTTCAAAAATAAAGGCATTTTAGGAAGAATGAAAAACACAAATAATCAAGAAACTCCCAGAGCCCGGGGTGGATGCAGCTTGGCGCCCCTAAGGGCCGGCCCGCTCTAGGCGATTGCCTAGTTCACCTAGTGAGTGAGCCGGCCCTGTCCAAGCGGATCCACAATGGATCATTTTGTCCGTCGCCTCCATCTCAGTGTCTACTCAAATTTCATCAGTAAGCCTTTTGTTGCTATTCCCGTGTCTAGTTTCTGTCGCCAGGACCTACACCCATATTTAGGCCAGCTACTTCTCTTCCACTTCCTGCCAGTACCAAGGCTTGACTCTGTTCCCCAAGCCTTACAATCCTTCCTCCTCCCAAAAGCCATCCCAGTTTGACTGTATTTAGACTCTCATTTGCCCTTCCTGACTTAACTTGGTACTGACCCCTAGGACTCCCGAGCTGCAAGCCCTTTTGCCTTATAACTAGGAACAGAACCCTTCCGATACTACCTGATTTGTGGCTTGCGGAGTTCCCATCTGGCACAATATGCGCTCCTACTCTTTCTCCCCTTTGGATTATTTGCTGCTTGGCCTTGGCGTTGGACTCTACTAGACTTCAGGGTTGTTGGCTATGAACGTCTCACTCAGTCCTTGCTTCTTCTCCTGCTCTCCTTCCTCTCCTCCAAGAGAGAGTAATTTGCTTTCCTACTTACTGATCCCAAGCGCTGGCGTATCCCAAGCACTCACTGAAGGAAACTGACACTTTCCACCATCAAGCGTGCCAGCACATGTTTAGGGCACATGTATCTTCTGACCATATGCAGTAATGGGACGGCAACAACCTCCCGTCAAAAAGAAAAAGAGGAGGAGGAGATTGGATTTATACCCTGCCCTTCACGACCCAAAGGTGTCTCAGAGCGGCTTACAAACTCCTTTTCCTTCCCTCCCCACAACGGACACCCTGTGAGGTAGGCGGGTCTGAGAGAGCTCTGAAAGAACTGCCCTTGAGAGAACAGCTGTGCCAGAACTTATGGCTTGCCCAAGGTCATCCAGCAGGTGCAAGTGGAGGAGTGGGGAATCCAACCCGGTTCTCCCGGATTAGAGTCCGCGCACTTCACCACGACACCAAACTGGCTCTATGTAGCAGGATTTATGCCCATTAACATCCAATATCACTAGTACCGCCAGACCCTACTCCACAGTGTAGAGCATGACAACATTGTCCTCCGCACAGGACTAAAGGCCTAATCCAGGGCGGGTTGTGATCCCTTGTTTGGGCCTGTTCTTTCCACCGAGCCTGCTTTGGTTTGCGCCGCTCCAGCTGCTCCACACGTTGCCGCCTGAGCGGGATCAAGAGGGAAGGCAGTTTGATAGCGGCGGACGGGTTTATAGGTTTGCTCTTTCTAACGTTCGCTTCGTCGACTTGGCCCAGAGGCCCCCCCCTTTTCACCATTCCATTTTATGGCTCTACAGACAACAGTAATGAAATGAAATATGAACGATGAGCCCAAGAGCCGCAGACAAAACATGCTGAACAGGAGGCACGGCGTCAAGGGAGCATCAAACAGGCCATGCGTCTGGAGGGGGAATACTTTGTCCCAGCATGCCTGGGGGGGGGGGGCAAGAGAAGTGCCAGGCATTCCCAGTGCCTCAAACAGGCAGCAACAAACACCAGAAGAGGCCTGAAGGGCCCATCTAGTCCAGCCTCCCGTTTCCTCTAGTGGACGCCCATGTTTCACGGCTTCTGGCGCATGCGGAACCATCAACCCTGGACATCATCCTTTTGGCATTCACTGCAGTGCTCCTGCCGAGGGAAAAGTACATGTGTGGCACTATCCCCAAGACTGAAGAAGCAAGTGAGCATCAGGAAATATGTCAGCGGGACCCATAGCATCCCTCGGGGAACTGCTGAGTTAAACAATGGAGGAAGCCTCCAACAGGGAAGCCGTCTAGGTTCCCAAGCCCCTTGTTCTGTCAAGGTGTTCAAGGTTTGCTTCTAGCTTCAAGGGAAGGTACGTCTGCCTGCAGGATTAGGGGTGCCAGCCTCCAGGTGGGACCTGGGGATCCCCTGGAATCACAGGTCATTTCCGGACTGCAGAGATCAGTTCCCCTGGAGAAGATGGATGCTTTGGAGGGTGGAGTCTATGGCATGGTACCCAGGGGCGGATTAACCATTAAGCAGACTAAGCACGTGCTTAGGGCACCAGGGCCAAAGGGGGCACCACAAAGTTGGGGAAAGGGTGAAAAGAAAAACAAAAACAACTGAAAATTTGTAAAAAAAAAAATTGATAAAACCACTGCAAATTGATCATGGTGCACCCTAGGGTCATCTTCTATTTTTTGTTGGCGAAGTGCATTCTGAGAGGTATTAATTTTGAGGAGGTTATCAGTGATTTTGCGAAAATGAACTGTAGAAAAATGCCTTTCAGGTCATGAACATCGGAACTTTGATGCATTTAACTTGTGAAATATTACAATAGATGTTGTATTGCATTTTTGTAGAACTTCATGTAGCCCAAGCTTGGCTTAGTTTGTCCAGTATACTGTGTTATCATATGAATACATTTTTGTATTGTTGCAACCTGCACTGTATATCTGGCCAGACAGGTCAACGACTAAAATGGACTGGGGGTCAGTGTGGAAAAGGGGGGTGGCCAAGATTGGTCAGTGCTTAGGGCACCAGTGAGCCTTGATCCGCCCCTGATGGTACCCCACTGTGGTCCCTGCCCTCCCCACGCTCCACCCCCAAATCTCCAGGAGTTTCCCGACCTGACCCTCCCATCTCCTCACCGGTGGCCAGGGGGGAACCTGGAAACCCTGCTGCAGATTGTCTCCAGTCAGTTCATGCAGCAGACTGAACATCTGATTCTGTGGCTTGAAATTTATCCCTGACATGGAGGTCAAAGATGGGAACTGATTTGCAGCTTCCAAGAACTAACCACCTCTGACGATGAGTGATGGATCCTCTGAAGTGGAGGCGTCCCTGCCCTGAAGGTCATAATTGGCTGTTTTACTAGCTTTTGTTGTTCAGTCCGACTCTTTGTGACCCCATGGACGCGATCTCGCCAGGCCTTCCTGTCTTCTGCTGTCCTCTGAAGTTGGCTCAATCTCATGTTCGTTGCATCGATGACACTGTCTGACCATCTCATCCTTTGCCGTCCCCGTCTTCTTTGACCTTCAATCTTTCCCAGCATCAGGGTCTTCTCCAGTGAGTGCTCCCTTCTCATTGGGTGGCCAAAGTATTTGAGCTTCAGTTTCATTATCTGGCCTTCCAGGGAACAGTCAGGGTTGATTTCTTCTAGGATTGACTGATTTGATCTCCTAGCAGTCCAAGGGACTCTCAAGAGTCTTCTCCAGCACCATAGTTCAAAAGAATCTATTCTTCGGCGCTCGGCCTTCCTTATGGTCCAACTCTCGCAGCCATACATGACAACTGGGAATACCATTGCTTTGACCATGCGGACTTTTGTGGGCAGGGTGATGTCTCTACTTTTTATCATGCTGTTTAGGTTCGCCATCGCTTTCCTCCCAAGGAGCAGGCGTCTTTTAATTTCATGGCTGCTGTCACAGTCTGTAGTGATCTGGGATCCCAGGAACGTGAAGTGTGAAACCAGCATTTCCTTTTACCTCTCTGCAAAAGCAGAAATCAGGATTGGCCCTGTCATTCCCGCAGAGTGACACCCGCCTCCCCATAAATAGGGGGCACCATCCAAGTAAGAGACAGCAAATTGTTGTTATTGAATTTATATTTTCTCTTAGGGCACGTTTAGATCTTTTTTTCCAGGTTCCAATCTGCCTTGACCCAGCCCTCCCTTTAATCTGTTTTCTCCTGTATCATGACCAATAAATATATTTATTGTTCAAATAAAAACTGTGTTCTGGGATGGGTGGACTCTTGACAGGTTGAACGGCTCTGCGATTGTACCTCCGCTATTTGCTTAAAAAGAAATGCTAGTCCCTGCTCCGCCGGGCCTGTGGTGTTTGTACTGAAAACAAATCGAGGGAGCGGAAATAAATAAGTAGTACTCCAGTTTCTGTTGTCTTATACTTGTCTCATACTTGTCTGTTCTTTAAAACTATCTGGTGGTGATTTTTATTGCTTTGTGTGACTGTTGTCTTAGTACATTTTTTCTCCTGCCCTGCCTTCCAGGGCTTTCAAGGCCCTGAACATGGTTTCCCCCCTCTTCTCCTCACAACAACCCTAGAAGGCGGGCAAGAATGACTGGCCCGAGGTCACCCGGCAAAGGGGCTGCTATCCTCCAGGTGGGGCCTGGAGATCTCCCAGAATTACAATTGATTTCCAGATGACAGATATGAGTTCCCCTGGAGGAAATGGCTGCTTTGGACAGGGGACTCTATGGCGTTATATCTTGCTGAGGTCCCTCCCTGCCCCAAACCCCACCCTCCCCAGGCTCCACCCCCAGATTTTCACAAGTTGGCCAAGCCGTGAGTTTCGGGAACTGTGGCTCTCCCTAGGTGTCATCTGAAACTCTAACCACGGCAACCATACTGGCTTTCAATGGACCTGTGAAGCTACCATGCCAGGTTAGACCACCGGTTCATCTAGCCCAGCACCGCCCTTTCCAGCAAATGGTAGCTCTCTTAGACCTGTCAAACTCGCTATGCATTTTATGGGAGGTGTGGGAGAGTGTGAAACTGAAATGCTTTCGCTTTGCCAGGCCGCTTTGAAGTAACTTGCATCCTTATCATCTCTGGGATCCCAGATGTCCTTGATACTCAGCTTTCGCAGCTCAGCTTCATCTTACATGGGGGGGGATGGCATAGTAGAGGGGGGTAGTTAGCTGTTGCTTTTGGCGGGTGGAATAACAAGGGATGATTGGTCCTGGGACTTTAGGGCCCCTGTTTGAACCTTGTTCAACCCTGTTGCATTCGAGCCTTTTAACCTCAGTTCTAACACAACCAGTGTCTAGTCTGGATCCTATCAATGTCTCAATAAACCTATCACTCTCCAGAGTGAATGTTGTTGAGAACTGATTTTTCCAGGAGTCTGACAAGGCCCTGTCTCCAGATATCCTGTAAACCTAGAGATTCCAGAGGCTGAGTCTGGGAGGTTGTACATTAGGAGTCTTCAATCCATGTGTCATGACTATGGCAGAAAAATAAGTGAGCCTGGGGCATTTCTGTATAACAGCCTGGATTAGCTGAGGCCTCTCTGTTCGGTTCCTCTCCCATAAGACTCTGCAGGCTTAGCTATTGTAATCTCTCAAGTCTCGCTCTAGCCTGACAAGGCACTCTCCTCTAAAAAAGAACAGTTTACATTTCTCTAGGTTGATCATTTCACCCACATACAGTGGTCAAAGAATCCTAGTGAGAAGGTTTCTAGCTTCTGACCTACAACACACTGGCTGAAGCAGGCATCTGTGCTTCCAAGAAGGTCACAATAAAGTTTACACATAACATCCTTGACTGTCTAGGGTAACCAGGGTACGAGTTCAGGGTGAAAACTGTTCTCTTTATTTTGCTATTCTTCTGCTAAAAGCAGAGGTCGATTTGGGGGGAATCGCGGGGGATCGCCGTTCCCCTGGGTGAGGTGCGGAGAGGCGGGGCACACGACGAAGCCCTGCCCCCTGCTTCTGGCCCTCATTCAGCCAGGAGGAGGCAGGAGAAGAGGGAGGGTAAGTTGCTTCCTCCCTGCCTCTCCTCACCCCTGCCTGCCTGGGGCCTTCGCGGGGCTTCCTCGCACTCCCGCTGGCCTTGCAGGTCCACCACCGGGCCCCTCATGGGGCTTGGCAGTGGAGCTGCAAGGCTGGCGGCGGCCGGGACCATTGGGGGCGGGGGCCTTCCTCGCACTCCCGCTGGCCTTGCAGGTCCACCGCCAGGCCTTATGACACACTTCCGGTGATGTCAGGGGGTGTGGCCTTATGACACACTTCCGGTGATGGCAGGGGTGTGGCATATGCTAATGAGTTATGCTAATTAGTCCCCCTTGCTCTTTTTCTATGAAACGACCCCTGGCTAAAAGTGTGTTAACCTTACGTCATCCATGTGGGCTGAACCTATGGATGCTGAGGGTATAGATTTTTGAAGACTTCTTTGCTCTGGGCTGGTCATCCATCAGCTCTCTGTGAGCTCTTGTTGACTAGACCAGGGCGCTCCGTATTTCATACTGGTGCACTATGTTGGTGCTGAACTATTCTATGCTAAATATGGAAATGTTATGTTTTTTTAATCCTAAAAGGTTTGTAAGTGCTGAAGTCCTTTCTGTCCTTAAGAAGCTTATATTGTAATAAGCTGGTTTTGTTTAAGAACTATGGTTTCTCTTTACTGATTTACTGGGAACTATGGTCTCTTTCCACTGATTCACTGAGAGCCAGTTTGGTGTAGTGGTTAGGTGCGCGGACTCTGATCTGGGAAAACCGGGTTTGATTCCCCACTCCTGCACTTGCAGCTGCTGACCTTGGGCAAGCCATAGTTCTGACAAGAGCTGTCCTTGAAAGAGCAGTTTTTGAAAGCCACTCTGAGACTCTGAGTGAAGGGCGGGGTATAAATCCAATCTCTTCTTCTTCAGTCAGTGGTTAAGTGCGCAGACTTACATAAGAACATAAGAGACGCCAATGTTGGATCAGGCCAAAGGCCCATCCAGTCCAACACTCTGTGTCACACAGTGGCCAGAAATACCAGGGGCCATCAGGAGGTCCACCAGTGGGGCCAGGACATTAGAAGCCCTCCCACTGTTGACCCCCCCTAGCACCAAGAAGACAGAGCATCACTTTCCCCAGAGCCCCTATCGATACCTTGTGGCTAATAGCCACTGATGGACCTCTGCTCCATATGCCTATCTAATTCCCTTTTGAAGCCGTCCATGCTTGTAGCCGCCACCACTTCCTGTGGCCGTGAATTCCATGTGTTAATCACTCTTTGCGTGAAGAAGTACTTCCTTTTATCCGTTCTAACCCGACCGCTCAGCAATTTCATTGAGTCCCCACGAGTTCTTGTATTGTGAGAAAGGGAGAAAAGTACCTCTTTCTCTACCTGCTCTACCCCATGCATAATCTTATAAACCTCAATCATGTCTCCCCTCAGTCGTCGTTTCTCCAAGCTAAAGAGCCCTAAGCGCTTTAACCTTTCCTCATAGGGAAAGTGTTCCAACCCTTTCATCATTCGAGTTGCCCTTTTCTGCACTTTAGTTCTTCTTCTTCTTCTTCAGTCAGTGGTTTAGTGCGCAGACTCTAATCTGGGAGAACCGGGTTCGATTCCCCACTCCTCCAGGTGCACCTGGCTGGATGACCTTGGGCAAGCCATAGTTCTGTCAGAGCTGTTCTAGAAAAAGAGCAGTTTCTCTCAGAGCTCTCTCGGCCCCACCCACCTCACAGGGTGTCTGTTGTGGGGAGGGGAAGGGAAAGGAGTCTGTAAGCCGCTCTGTGACACCTTTGGGTGGTGAAGGGTGGGGTATAAATCCAATCTCTTCTTCCTCTTCTTCTTCTGTCCCTTGCCAGTCTCTACCCAACCACTAAAAGAACTAAAGGGGAACGGGAGGGTCCCAGGGAGATAGTCCTGGGGTCGCAGAATTCCACAACAATGATACCCTGAGGGGCTGCAAGGCCCCCAGCAACTGGGACATCCATTGCGAGCGCTTACATAGCTGCCATTTATCGGGCTGCTTTTTGGGAGGGCCTGCGTGAATGCCTAGAAAGAAGGGCTGCCGTCTCTCCTTCCTTCCTTGTCGGTCAACTTGGCAAGATCGTGCGGAGGAATCCACCCTGGCCCCTTCGTTTGCCCCTCGCTCCAGAATGCCACCCAGTGCTCTGCCCGTGTTCCCAGTTCCTGGCTCTCGCTCTCCTTCTCTGCAGCCAGAAATCGTGGCCTTGACACCGGTGAGCTCATCTCTTCCGAGGGGAGGGAATTAGATCCTCTTCCTTTCATGGGATGGAACGCAGCCAGAGAGCGCCATTGTGGGAAGCAAGTGTCCTGGATTTTCAGGCGCTGGATCAGAACGAAAGGCCTCCTCCGTTATCTAGTGGAAGCCATTTTATCATACAAGCACACTCTTCCCCCAGCCCATGACAACGTCTGCCTGCAGGAAGTCTTAAAACCACTTCCTAGTGAGCTGTAGCAAAGAGGCCTAAAGAAACCACTAATCTTTCCCATGAGGAACTGAAATGATACGCTGCAAGAAATAAAGCTCCTCACAGGAAGAAAAGAGGCACTTTTCAAAAGAGAAAGCTCTCGCTCTTACAGTGCGGGCTGGAAGCAGACATGTACTTGAGTTGTTAACAAGTGCAGGATCTGAATGCGTCACTTGTCATTGAGCTCGGCAAGAAGTGGCAGGTGAAACAAATATTCACTTTCTCCGCTTATCAGTGTTGAGGGTATTGTTTTACTTTCACCATTTGAAGGAGCTCGTGACAAAATAATTGTGTTTTCCATTCCACAGCTTTCCTCCTCACAACAGTCTTGTGAGGTAGGTTAAGCTAATAAATCACTGGACCGGGATCAGTACATTTTGTGACTGTCTAGAAATTTGATTCCAGGCCTCCCAGGGTCAGAGTTCAACATACTCTTACTACTTCACCCCTATTGGCTCTGACTGGAGAGTCAAGCAATGCCTTTGAAAAAGCAAAATACTGCCCCCATCCCCACACTGAAATGATTTTCTTCCTGATAGATTCAGGTGGGTAGCCATGTTGCTTTGAAGCAATAGAACAAAGTTTGAGTCCAGTGCAGAAAAGGGCACAAAAGGGCAACTAGAATGATAAAAGGGTTGGAATACCTTTCCTACGAAGAAAGGTTAAAGCGCTTGGGGCTCTTTAGCTTGGAGAAACGACGGTTGAGGGGTGACATGATTGAGGTTTATAAGATTATGCATGGGATAGAGCAGGTCGAGAAAGAAGTACTTTTCTCCCTTTCTCACAATACAAGAACTCATGGGCACTGAATGAAATTGCTGAGCAGTTGGGTTAGAACAGATAAAAGGAAGTGATTTCCCAAGTAGAACACTTTAGTAATCTTCTGATGGAAAATGTCTGAATCCATTCCACTGTAGTTTGCTCACTCCCAGGGCTGCAATGTTTAAATGTTCCATTTATCATTTTATGATTCTTCATACTTCAAAAGGGAATTAGTTAAGCATATGGAGCAGAGGTCCATCAGTGGCTATTAGCCACAAGGTATAGATAGGGGCTCTGGGGCAAGGGATGCTCTGTCTTCTTGGTGCTTGGGGGGGGTCAACAGTGGGAGGGCTTCTAATGTCCTGGCCCCACTGGTGGACCTCCTGATGGCACCTGATATTTCTGGCCACTGTGTGATACAGAGTGTTGGACTGGATGGGCCTTTGGCCTGATCCAACATTGGCGTCTCTTATGTTCTTATGATTTCGAGTCACATCGTGCCACGCCATGTACATATATCCCATGCTGCTCGCTCCCAGGATCGCAATGTTTAAGTGTTCCATTTCTTGTTTTATGTTTCTCTCTTTTTTTTAGGGGGAGGGGAGGAATTCAGCTGAGAAACTCTTCCATTTCCGCAACAACCCCCAACCTCTGTCTCTTGACTAATCACGGCAAATTGTAAGTTGCGCCTACAATATAAGCTTAGCATGCATCTGTGAAGCACAATATTTATAAGGCTAAAAACCCAGCTGTGTAATTAAAGTCATCTTTCGTTAACACTGGCAAACAGCTGGGAACTCACCAACGCACAGTCCAAAAGTCTACGGTCCGCATTAACCAGCTACTAGACTAGGAGCTGCGGTGGCTCAAGTGGTTAAGACGCTGAACTGCAGGCTGTGGAAGGTCTGTAGTTCAGCAGTTCGAGACCCGGGTGCCGCATGACGGAGTGAGCTCCCGTCTCTAGTTCCAGCTCCTGCCAACCTAGCAGTTCGAAAGCAAGACATTTTAAGTAGATAAATAGGGACCACTTCGGTGGGAAGGTCACAGCATTCCGTGCACCTTGGTGTTTAGTCATGCCGGCCACATGACCACGGAAACGTCTTCGGACAGCGCTGGCTCTTCGGCTTGGAAACGGAGATGAGCACCGCAAACCTAGAGTCGGATTCGACTGTCTTTCGAGCAACGGAGCCTTTACCTTTAGACTAGAAGGACAGTTTACTGCCTCCTGTAGATGGAGGTATAGAGAGGTTTGGACCCAAGCAAGCACTGCCCAGTCCCAGAACACTCAAGACCTGGATATGAGGGCTGCTCTCAGCCTAATCACCTCGTCCTTTCGTGTTTTTGTGGCATTAAAGCACCAATTGACGCTTGTGTTCTTCTCCTCCTGCAATCCTCTTTTAATTCAGAGCCAGTTTGATGTAGTGTAGTTTGGTGTAGTGGTTAGGAGTGCAGACTCTAATCTGGGAGAACTAGGTTTGTTTCCCCACTCCTCCACATGCAGCTGCTGGTGTGACCTTGGGTCAGTCACAAGTTCTCTCAGAGCTGTTCTCTCATGAGCAGTTCTCAAAAGAGCTCTCTCAGCCCTGCCTACCTCACAGGGTGTCGGTTGTGGGGAGGGGAAGGAAAGGGAAAGGAGATTGTAAGCCGCTCTGAGACTCCTTCAGGTAGTGAAGGGCAGGGTATAAATCCAATCTCTCCCTCGTCGTCTTCTTAATTCTGTTGCAGCAGAAATCTGGCAAAGCGAGGTGAGGCGATTCACGTCACAGCAGTCACTATGGAAGGCATCAGAAAATGCCGTTTTGCAACTGGAAAAGACTACTATCCTGTGCAGACTTACCTGGGAGTAAGCCCTACCATAGTGTGATTTACATCTGAGTAACTACACATGGAGCTGCGGTGGCTCAAGGGGTTAAGACGCTGAACTGCAGGCCGTGGAAGGTCGGTAGTTCAGCAGTTCAAGACCCGGGTGTGCCGCATGACGGAGTGAGCTCCCGTCTCTAGTTCCAGCTCCTGCCCACCTAGCAGTTCGAAAGCAAGAAATTGCAAGTAGATAAATAGGTACCACTTTGGTGGGAAGGTAACAGCGTTCTGTGCGCCTTGGTGTTTAGTCATGCCGGCCACGTGACCACGGAGACGTCTTTGGACAGCGCTGGCTCTTCGGCTTGGAAACGGAGATGAGCACCGCAACCCTAGAGTCGGACTCGACTGGCTTTCAAGCAAGGGAGACCTTTACCTTTTTAACTACACAGAGGCTTTCGCAAGGACCAGCACAATGATGCCTCACAGAGGCACAAACATTTATTGCAATGCATTTATTTATTTCGATATTTTATACTCTGCTTCTCTCCCCAGTGGGGACCCAAAGCCGCATACGATACGTTCCTCGTCCCTCCGTTTCATCCACACAACAAGTTTCTGAGGCAAATCAGGATGAGAGAGAGGAAGAGAAGAAGAAGAGAAGAAGAGATTGGATTTATACCCCACCCTTCACTACCCAAAGGAGTCTCAGAGCAGCTTACAAACTCCCCTCCCCACAACAGACAGCCTGTGAGGTAGGCGGGGCTGAGAGGTCTCTGACAGAAACTGCTCTTTTTCAAGGACAGCTCTTATCAGAACTATGGCTTGCCCAAGGTCACCCAGCAGCTGCAAGTGGAGGAGTGGGGAAACAAATCCGGTTCTCCCAGATTAGAATCCGCGCACTGAACCACTACACCAAACTGGCGTGTGTGACCAGCCAAAGGTGACCCAACGGGCATACCTGGCAGAGCGGGGATTTGAACCTGCGTCCCAGAGGCCAGCCCAACACCCTAACCGTAAGGTAGCCCCAGAGCACATTCCAAATGGCCTTACCAGGCAGCATTCCTTTGCATGGCAGTCCATCTCTTCCATTGCTGCAGCAGCTTGGAAGAGCTTTCTTCCTCACGTTCCCTGAGGCAGCGTGCGATCTGGAGAGTCATCCGTGCCAGGCAAGCAGTGGCAGAAATTAATGGGGGGGGGGCGGAAGAGGCAGAGGCCCAGCTGTGCTCCCTCAAGCCCACCCCATCCCAATCTCTGCAAGTGAGAAACCTCATTGCCTCTAAAATTGGGAGGCCTTATTCCCACCCGCCTGTACAGGTCTGCGCATCTCACTGCAAGGTCTGTGCCTGAGTCTCTTTGTTCCTTCCTTCTCCTTTTGGACCCAGGAAAGTGAACGACAGGTTTCCCCAGCTAGATGCTCCTTTCTTGAGAGGTGTGTTCCCGCACACTTTAAGCACTATGGTTGAAAAACCGAATCCTTATTAAGGCCCGGGGGTTGTTGTTGTTCAGTCGCACAGTCTAGTCCGACTCTTCGCGACCCTATGGACCAGCTCCCGCCAGGCCCTCCTGTCTTCTGCTGTCCTCTGAAGTTGGCTCAACTTCATGTTCGTTGCATCGATGACACTGTCTAACCATCTCATCCTTTGCCGTCCCTGTCTTCGTTGACCTTCAATCAAGGCCCGGGGGGGTGGGGGGCTTGAAATAAGAAAAAAATGTAAAAAAAAGGAAAGCTGGGAAAGTCCCGGTTCAGACCTGACTGCCTAGTAGCTCAGGGCATCCTGGAACCAGACTCCCACGCAGCGTGAGAGACCCCCATAGTCGTGGTGGAAAAGCCAAATGGGGCAGCCCGCATCTGCATGGACTACAAATGCACGCTGAATAAGGCGCTACAGGACCATGCCTATCCGGTGCCTGTGGTTAGCCACGTACTGGCCACCTTGGGGGGGGGGCAAAGATTTTTGGGAAACTTGATCTTGCCCAGGCTTACCAGCAGTTGGCCGGTCGATGAGGCGACTGCTGAGGCAAAAACTATAGTGACCCACCGGGGGGCATTCCGTGTTAACCGATTGCAATTTGGGGTGAGCGTGGCACCCGGGTTATTCCAACAACTGATGGGACTCTCTTCTCAAAGGGATACCCGGCGTCACCCCATTCTTTGATGATGTGATGATCGCTGCCACACCACGCCGGCTGAATTCGCAGACCGCCTCTGCGCCGTTCTCCACCGTTTTCAGGACACCGGACTTAAAGTGAAACAAGAAAAGTGACAGCTGGGGGTAACATCTGTGGACTTTCTAGGCTTCACAGTGGACGCGGACGGCCTGCACCCGACCCGCAACAAAGTAAAGGTGATCGTGGAGGCCCCCCCACCAAAGTCTAAAACTGAACTGCAGGGGTTTCTGGGAATCCTCAATTTCTACCACGCCTTCTTTCCCCACAAGGCGGCGGTTGCTGAGCCCCTCCACCGCTTGTTAGATAAGCAGGCCCCTTGGGTGTAGGGGCCCCAACAGGCTGCCGCGTTTCAGAATGTAAAGGAATTGTTGATCTCCAACTCGGTTCTGACCCATTTCAACGAGGCACTGCCGGTGGTTTTGGCTTGCGACGCTTCATCTTATGGCGTCGGAGCAGTGCTGGCACATTGTCTCCCGGACGGGCGGGAGGTCCTGGTCGCATATTTCTCGCGCACTCTGTCTGTGGCAGAGCGGAACTATGCCCAGATAGATCGCGAGGGACTTGCAGTCATAGCCAGGGTCAAGAAATTCCACAACTTCATCTATGGCCGGCCACTCACCATTGCCACAGACGACCATCCACTCCTCGGCCTCTTCGTGCCAGATCGCCGGACACCACAAGTCCTCTCCCCGCGGGTCTTACAGTGGTCCGTTTTCCTTGCGGCCTACAATTACGACCTGCAAGACAGCCCGGGAAAGGCTATGGGCCATGCCGACGCCCTTAGCCGACTGCCCGCCAGACGTGGTTGTGGATCCGGCCCCCACGCACCTTGTCCTCCAGCTGGATGGGCTTCCGGAAGCTCCACTGCAGGCTGCAGAAATTCCCTGCCGCTCAGCTCGGGACCCCGTTATTTCCCGGGTTCCGGACTGGGTGGTGAGGGGGTGGCCTGCGAAGACTGAGGGCCCAGAGTTCACTACATTTACAACCTGCCGGGAGGAACTGTCGGCACACAAGGGCTGCCTGCTGTGGGGAGACAGGTTAGTAGTCCCCAGCAGCCTCCGCCAAAAAGTGCTCCAGGCCCTTCACGAAGTGCACCCAGGCAACGTAAGGATAAAAGGCCTCGCCAGGAGCAACGTCTGGTGGCCCGGCATCGACGCAGAGGTAGAAGCGTGGGTAAAACGATGCCCAACTTGCCAAGTTGTCCGCCCCAGCCTGCCGAGCGCGCCGTCACAGGCATGGGAATCCACACGAACCCCCTGGTCCCAGCTCCACATAGACTACTATTCCTAATGACGGTGGACTCATATTCGAAGTGGCTAGAGATAAGCCCCATTTCCGCGACGTCAGCAAAGGCCACCATACGTGCCCTCCGAAAGATCTTCGCCACCCACGAGCTGCCCGACACCATTGTATCGGACAACGGGATGGCATTTACAGTGGAGGAATTCCAACAGTTCCTCCGCAACAACTTGATCAAACACATCAGGTCGGTGCCCTTCCACCCTGCTACAAATGGCCAAGCGGAACGCATGGTCCGCATGACAAAGGAAGCTCTAAGCCGCCTGACAGAGGGGGACTGGGAATTTCACATCGGCCACTTCCTTCTTGCACAATGAACAATGCCCAACCTGGTAAGCGGTCGCTGCCCAGCCGAACTCCTCATGGGCCGGAGACCAACGATCCTCCTGGACCACCTGCACCCAGATCGGGCTCCTGAGCCATGGAACTCCTCCGAGCAGCAAGAAGCACCTTGCGGCTTCTTCCCAGAGGACCCCGTCTTTGTTAGGAATTTTGGAAGGGGCCCAGAATGGATCGCCGGCCGAGTCATCCGTCCCATGGGCACCGTCATGTACAACGTGTTTACTGACTGCAGGCAGGTCCTCCGGAGACACATAGATCAGCTCCGACGGCGCATGCAATTCTGGCTGATGTGAGAAAGGCTGGATATTCCAGCTTTTCAGGAGACTCCACTCCTGACATTTCACATACTGATCAGTTGACTTTATGCAGACTTTGGCTGTGAACTGGGGCCCCACAAAAAATTTCCCAGTTGGGCCCCAGAGTTTCAAATTGGGCCCCACTGACTGGCCCTGAGTCTCATAGTTGCTGAGCCCGAGTTGCCCTGCCCTCGCATGAAGTCTTGGGTTTGCAATGTTGGGAGAGGGGGCAGGGCTGTAGAGCCCCCCTAGATTTAGAGGCCCTAGGCTTCAGCCTACTTAGCCTATACATAAATCCGGCACGGCCCCTTAGCCAGCAGGGTCAGAAGAACCAAGGCTGATGAGCTGGCTGCTAAGAAGACTCCAGTTACAAAGAACTGTTCAGAGTTGGCACCCTGAATTCTAAACAGAGTTCTAGAATCATAGAATCACAGAATCATAGAGTTGGAAGGGACCTCCAGGGTCATCTAGTCCAACCCCCTGCACAATGCAGGAAATTCACAAATCTCCCCCTCCACACCCGCAGTGACCGCTGTTCCACGCCCAGAAGATGACAAAGAAAAACCCTCCAGGATCTCTGGCCAAACTGGCTTAGAGAAAAATTGCTTCCTGACCTCAAAGTGGCAATCAGCATATTCCTGGGCGTGTAACAAAGGGCCACAAGAACTAAGCACTGAGACAACCCTTCCTGCCCTCCCTCTCACGATCTGCCTAAGTCCACAGAATCCGCATTGCTGTCAGATGGCCACCTAGCCTCTGTTTGAAAACCTCCAAAGGAGGAGAGCCCACCACCTCCCGAGGAAGCCTGTTCCACAACTGCTCTGTCAGGAAGTTCTTCCTAATGTTTAGCTGAAACCTCTTCTGATTTAATTTCAACCCGTTGGTTCTGGTCCAACCTTCTGGGGCAAAAGAAAACACACCAGGATGCTGCTTGTAAATACTGGAGTGCGCAGCCTGTCCAGCACATCACAAGTTGGCACATATCTGGCATGACCAAAGGTATACATACCAACGAGAGCTGGTTACAGAGAGGTGGCCAACTTTTCAAATGGCCCCAGTGAAGAGCTGGGAGGGTCTCAAACCAGGAAATTCAAAGCTAAGAAGAGCCACGACTGATGACTGTTCAGCTTTGGCCTCTCCTAGAACTCTCTTTGAACTTGTTCCGGAACTCACAGAACGTTCCAGGATGACAATATTTCTGACTTCATAATGTGGAGGAGCAGGACCTGCTAAGAGCACAGACTTGAAGAACTGGGAGTGACTACATGCAGAGGAGAAGAATCGCATCTCTTTGAAAGAGGCTTATAAGGGTTACAGTCTCCGACCGGAAGTTGGGCGACTGCCCTAGTTATACTGCCCTGCCTCGACCCCTTTCTCATTAGCCCCCCCCCCCCAGTAGTCCCTTGGCTAGAGACTAGCCTTGCATGCTGAGACTGGGCGATGGATAGATTTCAGGGCCACGTGAGGCCTCGCCTCTTTGTTTCCGATTGCGGAGTTTTTCCCTTTTCTTGTCGCAAAACTCTTCCTTTGCCCGCCTGGCATTAACAAGCCTTCCCGTTTGGATGCGCCCTGTGTCCAAATGCCGCCACCCTGCTTCCGCCCGAAGATCTCCAGCGCTGTTTGCAATAATAGAACCAAGAAATGCTCAGCTTATTGGCATTTGCCTTTTCTATGAAATATTATTAGTTTTGAATCACACAAAAGAATCGGAAGCCAAGCATGGCAGCTGGTGAGGGGGGGGGGGGGGGGGGGGGAAACGACGGCAAAATAGGGAAACAACAGATAGCGTGCAAAATGTGATCTTACATCGGTTTAAGCGCCATCTTCCCAGAGTCAGAAGTCTTAGCACTAGCACTTTATAATGTTTTATACCCATACTGTTATGATTTTATCTAAATTTTGTTTTAGCTGTATAATATCCTATGTAAGGGAGCTGCGGTGGCTCAAGTGGTTAAGACACTGAACCGCAGGCTGTGGAAGGTCGGTAGTTCAGCAGTTCGAGACCCAAGTGCCACATGACGGAGTGAGCTCCCGTCTCTAGTTCCAGCTCCTGCCAACCTAGCAATTCGAAAGCAAGAAATTGCAAGCAGATTAATAGGTACCACTCCAGTGGGAAGGTAACAACATTCCGTGCGCCTTGGTGTTTAGTCATGCCGGCCACATGACCACGGAAACATCTTCGGACAGCGCTGGCTCTTCGGCTTGGAAACGGAGATGAGCCCCGCAACCCTAGAGTCGGATTCGACTGGCTTTCGAGCAAGGGAACCTTTAATTCTACCTATCCTATGTAAGCCGCCCTGAGCCTGCTACAGCGGGAAGGGCGGGGCAGAAATTTAATAAATTAATCAATAATAGTTGCTCTGACAACCACCTTAGCATAGAGCTCCCCCAGCTCCACTCTAGCCCAAATGGGTCAAAAGTTCTTTTAGCTAAGCTCACTGAGGCATACAAATATTTAATGGATTAAAGGCCACTTCGTTGGTTGTGTCAAGTGTTACCTTCGGTTGGGAGATAAACACGGGTACAGAGAGAAGAACAAGGCAGGGATTCTTGTCTTTGCCCCTATCTGCCAACTATGTATGGATCACGCCTCGGACGAGGTGGGCTCTAAGCTTGCAAAAGCGTGGGCCGCGAGGTTCTCATGTGGCAGACAAAGGGAGCCATCCTGAACACACCTACTCAAATGTAAGCTCCACTTCATTCCATGAGGCTCAGCAGTGAAGCGTTCTTAGGCGGACTGCAGCCCGACATAGCTAACCCCTCTAGGATTCACGCACCATAAAAAGGTAAAGGTCTCCCTTGCTCGAAAGCCAGTCGAGTCCGACTCTAGGGTTGCGGTGCTCATCTCCGTTTCCAAGCCGAAGAGCCAGCGCTGTCCGAAGACGTTTCCGTGGTCATGTGGCCGGCGACTAAACACCAAGGCGCACGGAACGCTGTTTCACACACCATACGAAGTCCTAAAAGGGGCTTTGCTTTCTGATCCGGGGTCAGGACCCTTTTGCCTGTCATCCCCACCTGACTGTAGTAGCTTCTTTCTGCTTCAGTGGCTCTGGAAACAATACGGGGCAGGAGTGCAGGATTCAAGGCCAGTAGCCCCCCTAGAGCCCAACAAGATTTCCAGGGAGATCAATTCAGGTGGGCAGCCATCTTGGTCTGCAGCGACGAAACAGAGTTTGAGTTCGGCGGCACCTTTAGAGAGCCCAGTTTGGGCGGTGATCTGGGATCCCAGGAACGTGAAGTCTGTCACTACTTCCACGACTTCCCCTTCTATATGCCAAGTAGTGATGGGGCCGGATGCCATGATCTTAGTTTTTTTGATGTTGACCTTCAAGCCCACTTTTGCGCTCTCCTCTTTTACTCTAAGCAAGAGGCTCTTAAGGTCCTCTTCACTTTCTGCCATTAGAGTGGTGTTGTCTGCATATCTGAGGTTGTTGATTTTTTCCCCAGCAACCTTAATTCCTGCTTGTGATTCATCCAGGCCAGTATTTCGCATGATGTACTCTGCATATATATTAAATAAGCAAGGTGACAATATACAATCTTGTCGTACTCCTTTTCCTATGCTAAAGCAATCAGTTGTTCCATATCCGGTTCTAACTGTTGCTTCTTGACCCTTATACAGGTTTCTCAAGAGACATGTGAGGTGGTCTGGTACTCCCATCTCTTTAAGGACCTGCCATAGTTTGTTGTGATCCACACAGTCAAAAGCTTTAGCATAGTCAATGAAGCAGAAGTAGATATTTTTCTGGTACTCTCTTGCTTTCTCCATAATCCAGCGAATGTTGGCAATATGATCTCTCGTTCCTCTACCTCTTCGAAACCCAGCTTGTACTTCTGGCAGTTCTCTATCCACGTACTGTTGAAGCCTAGCTTGTAGGATCTTGAGCATGACCTTGCTAGCATGTGATATGAGTGCAATTGTGCGATAGTTTGAACATTCCTTGGCATTGCCCTTCTTTGGGATTGGAATGTATACTGACCTTTTCCAATCCTGAGGCCACTGTTGCGTTTTCCAAATTTGCTGGCAAATGGAGTGCAGAACTTTAACAGCATCATCTTCTAAGACTTTGAATAGCTCAGCTGGAATACCATCACCTCCACTAGCTTTGTTGTTAGCAATGCTTTCTAAGGCCCATTTAACTTCACATTCCAGGATGTCTGGCTCAAGGTCAGTGATTATACCGTCGTGTTTGTCAAGGACATTGAGGTCTTTCTTGTATAGTTCTTCTGTGTATTCTTGCCATCTTTTCCTAATCTCTTCTGCTTCTGTTAGGTCCCTACCGTTTTTGTCCTTTATCATGGCCAGCTTTGCATGGAACGCTCCCTTGATTTCTCCAATTTTCTTGAAGAGATCTCTAGTCCTTCCCATTCTATTGTTTTCTTCTATTACTTTGCACTGTTCATTCAGGAAGGCCTCCTTATCTCTCCTTGCTGTTCTCTGGAAATCTGCGTTCAGTTGGGTAAATCTTTCCTTTTCGCCTTTGCCTTTCGCTTTCCTTCTTTCCTCTGCTATTTGTAAAGCCTCATCAGAAAGCCACTTTGCTTTCTTACATTTCTTTTTCTTTGGGATGGTGGTGATTGCTGCCTCCTGTACGATGTCACGAACCTCTGTCCATAGTTCTTCAGGCACTCTATCTATCAAATCCAGACCCTTGAATCTATTCTTCACCTTGGGTCGCAGTTTGGGCACTCGGTCTTCAAAAGGTTCGCCATCACTGTAGTAGGTGATCCGATCCTCGATCTCTCTCCTTTGTACAGAAGGAGCCATTCTTTCACACCCTGGTAAATTCAGAGTGCCGTGATTTGTAACCGCTGCAGGGAATGTTTTCCCATGTATGGACTTCCCCCAGGAGATGACTCTTGATTTAGATTTCGTTTCCCCCCCACATCTGCCCTTCCCATCCCGTATTCCCCACAGGTTAGCAGGAATATGCAGGCGTATTTGGGGGGTGGGAGGGGAGGGTCTAAGGCCAGGCCACAACCACCAGTCATGTACAAAAGGCAGGACTGTTAAAACACGAGGCCAATGGAGTAGAATGGTCTCAGATGGAAAACTACAGCAAACCTGATACTCGTTTGAAATTAACCAGCGTAACCGATGATCCAGGGTCACAGTGGCTCTGAGGTTAAGACGCCAAGCTGCAGACCGGGAGGTCTGTAGTTCGGCAGTTCGAGACCCGGGTGCCGCGTGACGGAGTGAGCGCCCGTCTCTAACCCCAGCTCCTGCCAACCTAGCGGTTTGAAAGCAAGGAACTGCAAGTAGATAAATAGGTACCGCTTCGGTGGGAAGGTGACAGCGTTCCGTGCGCCTCGGCATTTAGTCATGCCAGCCACATGGCCACGGAAGCGTCTTCGGACAGCACCGGCTCTTCGGCTTGGAAACAGAGATGAGCACTGCACCCTAGAGTCAGACTCGACTGGCTTTCGAGCAAGGGAAACCTTTTCCTTTACCTTTAACAGACGATCCACAATTCATATGAACCTGTGCGATGGAATATACAGGATACTGCTACAAGATCCTTTCTTCGCAGGGCCAGTTCAAGGGGTTCTGTTGTCCCAAGCAAGGCACAGGCATCCATCCCCTGGCAGACCCCTGCGGCGACAGTGACCGACCTTGGCTCAGACACAGCCAACAGTGGCGCAGCACAAGCCAAGGCGGGAGGAGGGCCAGCCACCTCCTGCACAGCTAAGGGCAGGAACCCACCTGAGCCCCCGCGGTGCCTCGCTGACACGTTTACTGTGTTGCTGCAAGCGGTCACTTGGGTGGCCGGGTGCGGCTTCTTCGCTGCTGAGATGGTGCCACCCCTTTACGACCATCTACGCATTTAAAAAAATTGTCGTCGTTGTCTTATTTGTGTTTTAAGGTGCCTTGGTCCTGACCCGGAAGCCCAGGCTAGCCCGATCTCATTGGATCTCAGAAGCTAAGCAGGGCCGGCCCCGGCTAGTATTTGGATGGGAGCCATCCAAGGAATACCAGGGCCGTGACGCGGAGGCAGGCGATGGCAAACCACCCTATATAAATCCATGGTGCGACCTCATTTGGAATACTGTGTGCAGTTCTGGTCACCACAGAAAGGGGCAACTCGAACGATAAAAGGGTTGGAACACTTTCCCTATGAGGAAAGGTTAAGGCGCTTGGGGCTCTTTAGCTTGGAGAAACGACAACTGAGGGGAGACATGACCGAGGTTTATAAGATTATGCATGGGATAGAGCAGGTAGAGAAAGAGGTACTTTTCTCCCTTTCTCACAATACAAGAACTCCTTGGCACTCAATGAAATTGCTGAGTGGTCGGGTCAGAACGGATAAAAGGAAGTCCTTCTTCACCCAAAGAGTGATTAACACATGGAATTCACTGCCACAGGAAGTGGTGGCGGCTACAAACATAAACGGCTTCAAGAGAGGATTGGCTAAACATATGGCGCGGAGGTCCATCCATTGCTATTAGCCACAAGGTATAGATAGGGGCTCTGGGGCAAGGGATGCTCTGTCTCCTTGGTGCTTGGGGGGGGGGGTCAACAGTGGGAGGGCTTCTAATGTCCTGGCCCCACTGGTGGACCTCCTGATGGCACCTGGTATTTCTGGCCACTGTGTGACACAGAGTGTTGGACTGGATGGGCCTTTGGCCTGATCCAACACTGGTGTCTCTTATGTTCACCTCTGAATGTCTCTGGCCTTGAAAACCCCACCGGAGGTCGCCGTAAGTCAGAAAGGGGGCAGGTTTCAAATAAATAAGCAAACTAACAAAACAAGGTAGGGCGACTCGCAATCAATCAGACACTTAAATTGCAAGCTCAAGCGGTCACCGTCTCCATTAAACTACTCTATACTTTTAATTTCACTCTCCTCTCTGACCAACATCTTGACTAAACAGAAAAGGGGGGTCCGCCGTCTTCCGCCTCGCGTGCCTCACAACTTGATGTAGTCTTTGAGGATCGCCTCCAGTCGGTGACTGAGCAAAATACTGCCTTTCACCTTGATCTTGCCCCCCAGGAAGGCCCGCTGAGGCTTGACCTTGCCCAGAACGAGTTCCATGAAGTCGTTTTCGGAGAGGGTGAAGACAGCACTAGCGGACTGGCGGGAGGGCCCTCGGTAGATCTCGCCAGAGCCGGTCTTCAGGTCCAGCGTCCACTGGGCCACCATCAGCTCTCCGCTCATAATGTCCCACTGAAAGATGGCATTCACCTTCTGGACAAGCTGACTGCCAACCTCTCGGATGCGGCGGCCAATTTCTTCAAACACCACATCGCTCTGAAGACCGGCGGCTTTGGCGGGAGGATTTTTAGGGGCCACCACGAGAGCCATGTAGAGTTCAGAGGCAGCCGTTTCCTCTGCTGTTTTCATCTTAGCATGAAGACACTTCTTTTTCATTTCCTTCCACATGTTCGGGTTTAGGTTGGAGGGGGGAGGGAGGGAATTACCATCCAGTTATTCAGACTGCAGGTTTCCAATTCCTTTTGTTACAGAGGCAATAGCCGCGCATGTTCCAGCGATGGCCTCCTTGTCTCTCCAACTGTGGGTTGGTACCATGAGCACCCGATGACTTTCACACAACGTAAAGCGTGACTGATTGTTGGGTGGTCACATTGTGAACTCAGGAGGAGTAGCCAGTCAGCATCGAGTTTGGATGAAGTTGCATGCTGGAATCCCATTGGTGAACCTCAGACCAGACCTGCCCCGCTCCCACAAAGCTCTGAGAGGTGGCTCAAAAGGAAGGCACCAGGGAACGGGGTAGATTTCCTAAGGACCAGGTTTGGAACCTTCCAGACAGACGAGAGACGACCATTTCAAGCACTGCTTTCAAACGGAAGCCCGAGAAGGACGACTACTATGAGAAGAAGCCTCCTGGTTCATGAATTTCCTTTTATGAATTCCAGGCAGTATATATAATAGCCATTATGGGTTATTATTTTGTTGTTGTTCAGTCGCACAGTCGAGTCCGACTCTTCACGACCACATGGACCAGATCACGCCAGGCCTTCCGGTCTTCCGCCGTCCTCTGAAGTTGAGTCTTCTCCAGCACCATAGTTCAAAAGAATCTATTCTTCGGCGCTCGGCCTTCCTTATAGTCCAACTCTCGCAGCCATACCTGACTACTGGGAATACCATTGCTTTGACCATGCGGACTTTAGTTGGCAGGGTGATGTCTCTACTTTTTATCATGCTGTTTAGGTTCACCATCGCTTTCCTCCCGAGGAGCAGGCGTCTTTTAATTTCATGGCTGCTGTCACAGTCTGCGGTGATCTGGGATCCCAGGAAGGTGAAGTCTGTCACTACTTCCACGACTTCCCCTTCTATTTGCCAAGGAGTGATGGGGCCGGATGCCACCTTAGTTTTTTTGATGTTGAGCTTCAAGCCCACTTTTGCGCTCTCCTCTTTTCTGAGCAAGAGGCTCTTTAGTTGTTGTTGTTGTTATTATTATTATTATTATTGTGTAATATTTTTGTCATCAAGTCACAGTGGACTTCTGGCGACCCCTCGTGGGGTTTTCAAGGCAGGAGACATTTAGAAGTGGTCTGCCACTGCCCGCCTCTTGCGTAGGGACCCTGGACGTCCTTGGCGGTTTCCCATCTAAATACTGACCAAGGCCGACCCCGCGTAGCTTCCGAGGTCTGACAAGATGGGGCTAGGCTGGGGCTATCCAGGTCACATTATTACATATATTATTATTCCATAACATTGCAGATTAACACCGGGCGGGTAATGGGCTCTGTGACGTCAAAAACGTTCCTTGCTCGGACATGGCAGTCCAGCCGCCAGGGAACTTGGCAGAGAGACTGTGGGAACACTACTGATGAACAGCGATGGAGCTCAATATGGTCTTCCATTATTTACACCTCAAAAGCATTAAATATTCAATTGCAATCTTCCAGGATTTGTACCAGATGGTATTTGTCCCCACTAAGATTATATCACGCAAAATTAATTGGTAACCCTCAGTGCTGGGGAAAGGGTGTGTTATTCAAGCACCTTCATTCACTGTAGGTGGACGTGCCCAAAAATTCAACTTTTTTTGGAAGAAGATATTAAATTACATAAAATTACTAATTACTCTTTGCCAGGCAGCCAGGAACTCGTCTGCTAAACTTATGGCCCACTAATAAAATTTCCAAACAGAAGGAAGAGTTAATAGCTATACTAGAGAGCCAGTTTGGTGTAGTGGGTAAGTGTGCGGACTCTAATCTGGGAGAACCGGGTTTTGATTTCCCCACTCCCCCACTTGCAGCTGCTGGTGTGACCTTGGATCAGTTACAAGTTCTTTCAGAGCTGTTCTCTCATGAGCAGTTCTCGAGAGAGCTCTCTCAGCCCCACCCACCTCACCGGGTGTCTGTTGTGGGGAGGGGAAGGGAAAGGGGTTGTAAGCCGCTCTGAGACTCCCAGTGAAGGGTGGGGAATAAATCCAATCTCTCTCTCTCAATCTCTCTGCTATTGAAAGCAGCTAAAACAGTGTTAGCACAGAGAAGGAAGTCAGATAAGACCCCTACAGATAGACAATGGTTTGTGAAAATATGGGAACTCACAGCGATGGACAAAATATCAGATCAGTTGGTGTTGGCAGAAAGTCCAAATTATCAGTCATGCTTTTTGGAGAAATGGTACACCTTATTTGATTATATCACTAATTTTGCCACAAAGGACAACAAACTACCTAGAAAATATGTTCACTTTGTTTTTGTATTCATGATCTGGTTGTATGATATGCTTCTTCACAATCCAAAATTACATTGTTTTGTTAAATTATTGTTTTCGATATGTATACCTGAAATCTATATTAACTGTTAAAAGTTTCATATTTGACTAATAAAAATGTTTATTAAAATAAAACACCCTTTGTTGCTTAAGGGCTAACATTCACTTGCTGCATGGGTATGGGTGAATGATGGGGAAGACTCTGAAGACATGAGGGCTGGGAAGGGAATAACCATCTGATTTGTGTGCCCCGTAAAACAGAATAAAAGAAATTATGCCCCAGCACCGGAGAAAGAGAACCCCCGCACAGACGACCCATCCTCATGGGGAAAGAGCAGGCAGAAGCACACCCGCCCCACCCCGAGGCCTTTATGTGCTCGTGGGGTTGCATTACAGGGTGCACACGATGAGACAAAGTGTCCACGCATTCGCTCCCTCCCTGTGATCAGCGACACCGCTGATCACAGTAGGGAGCATACCGGCACCCACTTCCTCTGTACAACGCATCCAACTTGGCTATCGTGGGCATTACATTACATTACATATTTGGATTTATATACCGCTCCTTCCCGAGGGCTCGGAGTGGTTTACAGAGACATTTTATAACCTAGCTAGGGCCACAATTCAAAGGGGGGAGGTGAATCCCTACCAGGCACCCAGGCAGCGGGATTCTTCTCTTTTTATGTAGTTCTTTTTACGGCTCTTTATACCATCAAAATTACACTGTTTTGTTCAATTATTTTCGATATGTATACCTGAAATCTATGTTAACTGTTAAAGTTTTATATTTTACTAATAAAAATGTTTATTAAAATAAAACACCCTTTGTTGCTTAAGGGCTAACATTCACTTGCTGCATGAGTATGGGTGAATGATGGGGAAGACTCTGAAGACATGAGGGCTGGGAAGGGAATAACCATCTGATTTGTGTGCCCCGTAAAACAGAATAAAAGAAATTATGCCCCAGCACCGGAGAAAGAGAAGCCCCGCACAGACGACCCATCCGCAAGGGGAAAGAGAGCAGGCAGAAGCACACTGGCCCCACCCCGAGGCCTTTATGTGCTCATGGGGTTGTATTACAGGGTGCACACGCTGAGACAGTGTCCACGCATTCGCTCCCTCCCTGTGATCAGTGACGCCGCTGATCCCAGTAGGGAGCATACCTGTACCCACTTCCTCTGCACACTTGTACAACACATCCAACTTGGCTATCGTGGGCAGGCAGGTATGGGGCCCAGCACTCTGCCACTTTGGTGTAGTGGTGAAGTGCGAGGACTCTAATCTGGGGGAAGCGGGTTTGATTCCCCACT
>NW_015159773.1:127095-133241 GCF_001447785.1 Gekko japonicus
GGGTATAAATCCAATCTCTTCTTCTTCTTGTGCCCACCTCCCTCCCTGTATGTCCAATCAACACACAGACGGGTCTTCTGTACTGGGCTGCAGAGCGCTTCTGCCAAAGAATAAAACATGGCGGGCAGGTCACAGCTAGAGGGTGGAAGAGGTCTCCCTTGCTGGTGTCTTCTCCACAACATATCTCACTGGCTGTCCCCATGATATTAAGAGTGCCAGTTGCCATCCTCGATGGGATAGCTGCTTCCTTATGAAGAGAGGACTTGTGTGACATTTGTGAAGTTCCCCACGCTAGGCTGGATCAAGTGGGGACGCCTGCTTCCAGCACAGGAAGCCTTTTCTGGACACAAAAGACTCTCCTCCTCAGGGGAAGGCTCTCTTTGCACTACCACAAGTGGAAGAGATTGGTGTGATTCCGTCTAATACATGGCAATCAACTCGTTTGCCATCCAGTGCCTGATCCCCAGGGAGCTGCAAGCTGGCTTTGGCTCTCCGGCAAGGGGGTCCGTAGGAGACACAGGTTTCCAGACGTCTTTGTCCCAACTGCGTGCTCTTTTTCAGGGGCATGCGGATGAAAAGTAAAAACGCTCCTTGTTTGTAAGCCAGAGCGATGATCTAATTCCGAGAACATTTAGCAATACGATTTCTATCTAGCATGTGCAAAACACACCAGCCCAAGTCCTGTATCGTATCCCTCCCTCGCCAACTTACCTGCATATGACCAGAATGGAATCCAAAATGACTGCTCTTTTCTCAGGATATTGTATGCGACAGACTCTGGTTTCACAAAAGAGCGATACCTGCTGTGTCAGCTCTATAACTTTGCAACGTGCCATCCCGTCAGCCAGGCAGTTGGAGACCTCATTTTCCTTCTTCGTCAGGGACTGAGATTCCTTGGCTCGCCGAACTGGCAGTGGTGATCTGCCACCTGCTTGGGATGACCAGACTGCGTTTGCTGGCTTGGATAGAAATGCCAGCAGATGCACAGTGCTAGAGGAACAGGGCCAGACTATGTTTTGATACACAAATGCCCAACTGTGGTTCAATAACCCCTTTTAATGAGGAATAGCCTCTCAAACCCAAGTTACCCCGATCCTGTCAGCTTTCAGAACATAAGAACATAAGAGATGCCAATGTTGGATCAGGCCAATGGCCCATCCAGTCCAACACTCTATGTCACACAGTGGCCAAAAACACCAGGTGCCATCAGGAGGTCCACCAGTGGGGCCAGGACATTAGAAGCCCTCCCACTGTTGACCCCCCCCCCCAAGAAGACAGAGCATCACTTGCCCCAGAGTCTCCATCTATACGTTGTAGCTAATAGCCACGGATGGACCTCTGCTCCATATGCTTATCTAATTCCCTTTTGAAGCCATCCATGCTTGTAGCCACCACCACTTCCTGTGGCAGTGAATTCCATGTGTTAATCACTCTTCGGGTGAAGAAGGACTTCCTTTTATCTGTTCTAACCTGACCGCTCAGAAGAAGAAGAACAACAACAGATTGGATTTATACCCCACCCTTCACTCAGAGTCTCAGAGCGGCTTACAAACTCCTTTCCCTTCCCCTCCCCACAACAGACACCCTGTGAGGTAGGTGCGGCTGAGAGAACTCTTTCAAGAACTGCTCTTTTTCAAGGACAGCTCTGGCAGAACTATGGCTTGCCCAAGGTCATCCAGCAGCTGCAAGTGGAGGAGTGGGGAATCAAACCCGGTTCTCCTAGATTAGAGTCCATGCACTTAACCACTACACCAAACTGGCTCTAAGCTAAGCAGGGCCGGTCCTGCTTACTATTTGGAAGGGCGACCTCCAAGGAATACCAGGGTTTTGATGCAGAGGCAGGCAATAGCAAACCACTACTAAATGTCTCTTGCCTTGAACTCCCGATGGGGATGATACAAGTCGGCTGTGGGGGAAAAAGGCCTCTTGAAAGGGTTGTATTGATGCCTGTGTGTGTGCATCTAACACTGCCTCCAAACGGCCACTGTCACATGACCAGGGTGAGCATACCTCACGAAAGAGGTGTGGCAACGAGCCCTTCTGTCCTCCTTTGAGAAGAGCCTGGCTGCAATGCATTTCTCCAGGCAATTCTGGCATCTCACATCGTTTGCACGGATAAAACCCACTGGGTTCCCCTGGAACATCTCTAGGAATCCAACACGAGAGAGATTCAAGAGGCACACTTTATTAATAAAGTCTTCTCCCCCCTTTTGAAAAAAGTTCAAAGGACATAAAACACACAGGCACACACAGTTCACAGGATAAATAACTGGCAGATGTGCTCTGCTTACATGTTTTCCACAAAGGCTGTACAGCCAGACACACACACACACACACAAAATACACAGTCAATGTGCACACGTTTTGTGTTCAGTGCTATGAAAAGAGACACCAGATGACACCGTACATCAAAATAGAAGCTTGCTTTTTTTTGAGTTCAAGTGAAAGCACGAGGGGGGGGGGGGAAGCTGAGTTTTATCAAAATGGATCATCTGATCCGTTGTCCCAGCGCTGCTCTGGCCTGCACACAGAAACCACGGCTCTGTATTCGAAAGCTCTGCCCTTCCTCTCCTAGTCTAAGCCAGCTGGGGAGCGGATGCAGCAGTGCTCCTTACCCCGTGGGGAGCCCCGGGCCTAGGCTAGGGTTCTTTTCCCGTGTGCTGGGAGGGGTGCAACGTGGCTCCTCCCACGTGGCCCGGGGCTTCTTGCCTTCTCATGGAGGTGTTGTGGAGTCAGCCCGCTGCAACTTCCGCGACACCAAAATAACGCAGGGCCTGGCTGAAACCAAAGGAACCGTGGTTACGTGAGGACTGTGGCGTGGTTTCCGGCCCCCACGCCACCCCAATCCCATCTGTAACCAGGAATGAGGGATCCACAAATTCTGTACGGCGCCACAGATCCACGCCGGGCAGAACCCCCAAGGGATGGGTGTGTTTTGTGTGCATGCATGCGAGGAATGGTGTGCCGTTTCTGATGCTGTGGCGATTTTTCGGAGGCACTCAGAAGGGACATAAAGGTTCCGGGACAACCCCCCGGCTCCCCCTCCCCACAACTACAAGATCGGGAAAAGAACGGGAGCTCATCTGGGCAACGCTGTGCTTCTAAGGTGCATGACGTGGCTCTGGAAACGGTGGAGCACGTGGGCCCAAGACTCCTCCGCCCCTTGGACCTGGGAAAGGGACTGTTCCTACGGGTGCCTTGTATGTCCAAGGCACTGAGAGCAGCTCCAAAGGAATGTGAGACTTTAAGCAGGATCCCCTGTCTCCCCCCCCCCCAGTTCCAAGCCCTGCAGGACGGCAAAGGGTTCATACCTGCGTCAGCGGATGAGTGGGACGGACACTGACAGGAACGAGCATGTTTGATCAACTGAGTGGGACAGGCAGATGACGCAGTTACTCCCCCACTGGTGTGGGAAGCCACCCTGCAGAAGTGACCACCACGGCAAGGTAAGAATTGACCCAAAGGGACGGAAAATGTATGATTTACCACCTCCACCTTTCAACACGTTAGCAATGGATACAGGCAACATTCCTTTGGTGGGCTGGCCGTGAAGACAGAGTGACGGCGGTCCTGAACTTCCGGTTTCTCTCTTGCTTTCCGCCTCAAATGTTTTGGGATAGGGAATTGGGTGTCATCCGCTAACGAGGACTGAAGGTCACCAGCAGCTTGTCACGTAGCTTTGACCTGCCAAAAGAGCAGAACGATCATGTGAGCTGGAAGGCTGCTTCTCCAGAACGCACAATACTGTTTCAGATTCTTATTGATTTCAACGGTGACGGCGGGGGGCACTTTGAAAAATTCCAGGGGAACAGCCTCATTTGAATGCCAGTTTGAAACCTGGTTCACCTTTGGCAATGGCCTCCTATTTAATAAGGCGTGATCAGCCCAGGACTTCCCAAGCTTTTGATATGCATGGCATGCGGTTCTTTCTTCTGGATTCAAGCGGCGGCGGGGGGGGGGGGCACCACCTCCCCCTCGTACGTTAAAAGGCACGTGCAGATTTTCTTTTTTTTCTTTTTTTAAATTTCTTTTATAACTTGTAATACAATCATTTATAAAAACCAAACAACAACAACAAAATTACAAATTGCGAATCCACCTTCATAGATAACAAATTAAACATCTACGTTAGGCTTTACAAATGCACTTATAGTGATGTACCTGTTGATTCAAGTTTCAAGTTTTATACTTTCTCAAAATATATAGTAAAAATAAGATTACAATACCCAACTTTGTCGAATGAATGTGTAATAATGTGTGTGTTGTGAAGAACTAACATTTTCTAAAACTTGTTCCAATTTTTCCAAAATAGGATGCCAGCGACCATAAAATGAGTCTGATTTGTACTTGGATTCCTTAAATTCTATTCTATCAGAAATTTTATCCATTAATAAGTGATTCCAAAGGTTTGAGTACCAAGAACGCACATTAAGATGGTCTGATCTTTTCCAATTGAAAGCTATAGTCGTTTTTGCAGCTGAAAACAATAAGGTAATAGGTGGGTGATAGGTGGGTGTCTTTGAGATTATTTAAAAAGGATAACTTCTGGAAGAAATGGGATTTCATGACCAGTTAATGACTTAATTTCGTGCAGATTTTCTTGCTCACTTCCCTGCGTGAGGGGGGAAAGCGGCCTCCTTGTGGCTGCACTGTAGCTCGGATTATGCCCCCTCCCAGCAGTCAGCCGGGGGATCGGATTGTGTTTTTGAGGCCACCGCGATGGCTCTCGGGATTCTCCCCATGTCTGCCGGCAGGGGTAGGGTAGAGAGACACGGACCGGACGTTGTAGGGGCGAGAGGGAAGGAAGAGGTCAGTACAGCAAGGGGCCCCTGCCTCCTTGCTCCAAAGGACACAGAACTGGGGAGGTCTAAAAAATGGAGGCTGAATCCTTCCAGGCACACCGATGTCCTCTGGCCCATATTTTGGGAATAGTTACAAGAATGGGCACAGTAATAAGACCAATGAAAAAAGGAAAAAGAACTGTGACAATTTAGTGCTTGGTAATATATTCATAAATCATAATATACAACAACAGAAAATAAGCAATTATAGCCCATTGAAGAACACAGCTGTAAGCATAGCCTCATGATGAAGTGAATCAACAGTATATTTCCAATACGTCACCAAGAGAAATGAATTGTTGAAAGACAGTTTTTGTACACACCCCTGTTCAGAAGGAGATTGTTGTCGAAACGGCACACCATTCCGGAGACCACCGTCTACATTCACTATATACATTACTTATTTTCTGTTATTGTATATTATGATTTATGAATATATTACCAAGCGCTAAATTGCCACAGTTCTTTTTCCATATTTTGGGAGCCACAGCTCTAGTGCGCACCTGAGCCCTCCCAACTTGGCACCGCCTTTTTCGTCAGGGGGAGACTGAGTAAGCAGGAGATCGAGAACAGGCCCGTCCCGGAAGGAGAAGGCCAAGGGAAAAGCCCCTCCGTTTGCGGGGGGGGGGGAAAGAACGAGCAATATGACCGACAGAAGGAGAAGCAGCAATGCATGGGGTCACGGAAGCCTAAAAGGCAGAGGAAGTTGCGCAGAAAAGGGTGGTCCCACAGCCTCAGGGAGGCCGAGGAGGAAGAGGACGAACACAGATATGCAGAAAAGGAGAAGAGCCTCTTCAGTTTTAGGAAGGGGAATTCCAGGGGTGGTGGTGGGGAATGAGGAAGCCAGAGGGCGAGGGCTGGAGAGGAGAGAACAGCAGGGAAACGGTTCTCTCTTTTTTAAACTGTAGGGGAGACCAACGGGCGTGTTTGAACTCGGTGGGAGGAGAAGCCACAGCAAAGGAGCATGTCGAGGCATGGAAGCTGGGAGTCGGGAGGGGAAAGGCTCAAGGGAGCAGCCAATGGAAAGGCTCGACGAGGGCAGCCAAATACCCCCTCTAATCGAGAGAGGAAAGATGGACAAAGTAGCAGATAAATATGAGTCCCACACACAAGCACTTCGGTCGGGGTTACAACACCGCCTAGTGACCCCGGGGCCTAAAGAGGCCAGGCTTGCTGCCACAAGGGCCAGGTCCTTTTCGGTGGCGGCTCCTACCTGGTGGAATGAGCTCCCAGAGGAGATCAGGGCCCTGCGGGACCTTTTACAGTTCCGCAGGGCCTGTAAGACGGAGCTCTTCCGCCAGGCTT
>NW_015159773.1:133393-159048 GCF_001447785.1 Gekko japonicus
TTTTTTTTAATGGTCTGAGCACTCTCATAAATTACTATTGGGGTCCTTCTAAAATATATCTGGATTTATTATACGTTATTATTGTAGTAATAGTAGAACAATTGGAATATCACAAGAAAGTGACAAGGATATGGTTATGGGATGATCCTGCTGACAAATTAATAGATGGCATTGTGAGATATGTATCTGCACTTACAGTTTGTATTATTGTTTAAACAGCAATCTTGTTTATGTATACTTGACTTTTCTTTTAATAACATTTAATTAAATTTTTTTAAAAAAGAGAGAGAGGCAAGACGAAGGGGAAGGGGGGGAGATTGGAGGGAGGAGGAAGTGGGAGGGAGACGGCCGGGGCACCCCGCTTCGGCACTAAAGACCTAAGAGCAGCCTGTCAAACCCACAGGCACTGAGTGGGAGACCAGCACTTTACAGCCTGCCTTGGAAAGGTTACCCCACCCCGCAATAATCGCTGCAATTGCTCCACACCAACTTGTTCCCCGGCAGTCACTTAAAAACCCAGGAATTACGCTTTCCCCAGCAATCGGGAAAAGGAGACTCCCTCCACGCAGTGGTTGCTCAGTTCCAGATTTGAAGGGAAGAAATACCAAACGAGACGCAGACTCCCCATCGTGCCGGCGAATGAGGAGTGGCCCTCTGCTCCTAGGCGCACACAAGATTCTTTCTGGACCTTCCGCTCAGGCCCGGCACTATGGACCGTGCTCGTGGCCTCGGCCAGCCCACACTGCCCCCGGCAGGAGCAGCTCCCGAGCCAGAGACATTTATTTGTAGTCCGCCTTTCTCGCTGAGACTCAAGGCGGACTACAGACTGTAAATCGATGCAGTCGATAGGACGGGACATCCATTCCGCAGGGCCTGTAAGATGGAGCTCTTCCGCCAGGCTTTTGGAGCCGCCACCACTAACACCGCTACCGCCAACAACTGATATCTATGTTGGCGGGACCCTGACCCGCTGGTCCCCTAAATACTGCCCGAGCCAATCACCCGAGACAGCTGAAGAAGACCGAAGAGCTGACCATTAAATGAGGAATGTTGCTAGCACTTTATTACGTCTGAGTTTTAATACTGTCTTTATTAATTTACGTGATTTTATATGATTGTATTGTCAGAATTTTACTCTGTTTGTAAGCCGCCCGGAGCCGGCCCAGGCCTGAGAGGGCGGGATAAAAATCTAATAAATAAATAAATAAAATAAGCAAAACAACAGGATTAGGACTGTGGAAAGTGAAACGCCTGGAATAAGCTGAAAGTGTAAGGATTAACATGTCTTATTAAGTGATGCATGGGGTCGCGAAGAGTCGGACTCGACTGTGCGACTGAACAACAAATTAAGTGATGCAGAAATTACAGAACAGGACAGTACTACTATCTGTTCCTATATGATTTAAGAACATAAGAAGAGCCCAGCTAGATCAGCGCAATAGTCCATCTAGTCCAGCATCCTGTCTCACACAGTGGCCAACCAGTTCCTCTATAGGGCCAACAACAGGGCAGAGAGGCCGAGGCCTTCCCCTGTTAAGAAGAGCCCTTTTGGGTCAGTGGTCCCTCTAGTCCAGCATCCTGTCTCACACAGTGGCCAACCAGTTCCTCTGGCCTCTATGCCCTGTTGGCCATTGTGTGAGACCAGATGCTGGACTAGATGGACCACTTTTTCTGATCCAGCAGGGCTCTTCTGATGTTCTTATGAAGGCCTTGGCCTCTATGCCCTGTTGTTGCCCCTCCAGAGGAACTGGTTGGCCGCTGTGTGAGACAGGATGCTGGACTATATGGACCACTTTCTCTGATCCAGCAGGGCTCTTCTGATGTTCTTATGAAGGCCTTGGCCTCTATGCCCTGTTGTTGCCCCTCCAGAGGAACTGGTTGGCCGCTGTGTGAGACAGGATGCTGGACTATATGGACCACTTTCTCTGATCCAGCAGGGCTCTTCTGATGTTCTTATGAAGGCCTTGGCCTCTATGCCCTGTTGTTGGCCCTCCAGAGGAAATGGTTGGCCGCTGTGTGAGACAGGATGCTGGACTAGGTGGACCACTGGCCTGATCCAGCACGGCTCTTCTGATGTTCTTATGAAGGCCTTGGCCTCCATGCCCTGTTGGTGGCCCTCCAGAGGAACTGGTTGGCCGCTGTGTGAGACAGGATGTTGGAGTATGAGGACCACTGGCCTGATCCAGCATGGCTCTTCTGGTGTTCTTATGAAGGCCTTGGCCTCTATGCCCTGTTGTTGGCCCTCCAGAGGAAATGGTTGGCCGCTGTGTGAGACAGGATGCTGGACTAGGTGGACCACTGGCCTGATCCAGCACGGCTCTTCTGATGTTTTTATGAAGGCCTTGGCCTCTGTGCCCTGTTGGCCACTGTGTGAGACCAGATGCTGGACTAGATGGACCACTTTTTCTGATCCAGCAGGGCTCTTCTCACATTCTTGAATCATACAGGAACAGACAGTAGTACTGCATGCAGTAGTACAGTTCAGTATCCCTTTCCCTTTACTAAAGCATCCTCCTGAACCACTGTGTTATAATATGGCCCTAACACCACTGTGAAAATGCCCTCCCAATCAATCAGGTTTCGCATAGGTTGCAAAATGCCAGGAAAGTAGGAGGTTTCCTGACCTCATCAGGCAAGCCATACATAAGCAAATGGACATTATCTCTGCAAAAAAAACAAAACCCAGCCTGCTGAGGCCTGTATCAGATGGTTGGCTTCCTGATTTTATGCTGGATAATGATTTGCAGTGATGTGTGCTGGAGGTTTCGCATGTAGGCACTTGAATTTATGTGCAAGAATATACAAAACTGCAGCAGGCCAGGAGGCAGGGCAGATACTCCCAGTCAATGTTCCTTCTAAGCCGTGGAGTCTTGTGAGCAAAAATTCTACTTTGTGAGCTACTGGCATTCAAGTTGTGAGAGAGATTTGGCTAATGTGTAAAGTAGTTTCCTCCGGAGCCATCCCTTCCTGAGCTGAGACAAAAACGTGTGAGCCGGAGGCTAAAAAACTGTGAGCTAGCTCACACTAACTCAGCTTAGAGGGAACACTGCTCCCAATGGGTGGGGACAGTAGGCACAATTCCCACCCATAAGGATGTCCAAACTGTCCCAGCTCACCTGTACTAGCAGGTTTTTATGGAAAAAGCAAAAAGTCCAGCCTGAGATATCAGCTCTGCATTGGCCAAAGGACACTGGCCGGGAAACACAGGCACACTAGTTGGCTTTATTTATTTAAAAATATTTAGTAAGTGCCTTTCTCCTTGACAGGAAAATTTCATGCAGTACGGTAACAGGTGGATTCAACAACGGTTTCTATGACTCCACCTGCCCAAGCAGGAGGACGTGATTGGCTGGCAAGCCTGTGACCGAGCAAACAGTGGCCAGCACTAGGGTCGCCACCAATGCTCCCTCTAAGCTGCGGAGTCTTGTGAGCAAAAATTCTGCTTTGTGAGTTCCTGGCATTAAAGTGGTGAGTGAGCGATTTGGGTGCTGCATGAATTGGTTTGCTCTGGAGCCACATCCTTCCTGAGCTGAGACGAGAATCTGTGAGCTGGAGGCTAAAAATCTGTGAGCTGGCTCACACTGACTCAGCTTAGAGGGAACACTGGTCACCACCCTCCAGGTGGGGCCTGGAGATCTCCTGCTTTTATGTCTGACCTCCGGATGGCCAAGACCAATTCCCCCGGAGAAAATGGCTGCTTTCTCTGCAGTGGACTCTGTGGTATTGCACCGGCGGAAGTCCCTCCCCTCTCCAAACCCCACCCTCTCCCAGCTCCACTCCCCAAATCTCTGGCAATCCTAGAGGCCGGTCACAAAAGCTGATGCTACCGCAAATCTGTTGAGCCTTTTAGGTGCCCCCCACCCCCGTGAGCCGAACGCTCCCCCCCAGCCTCCGTGGAAGGCCTCCCTTGCGATCATTGGCCTCACCGACTGCAGCCGTGAACCCAAAGGCCTGCTGATTCCGTGGAGGCTGTGTGGGGCCGTTTCGTCTGGATCAGGATATCTGGGGGTCCAGGGTTGTGTGGGGGGTGAGCCACTAATGAGCAGCAGAGGCAGCTTAAGACTAGAAGGCCATTGGAAACTGAGGCAGATCCTGCAAACCTCCGGAACAGAGAGAGCCCTTTCATTTTCACAAAAGGCTGCACAAAGCTGATCCACAGAAAAGATAAGATACCGAGGGGGAAAGAGAACAGCGGTGATCTAAGATACTGCTGCAGATAACAAAGATTTCAAAAACAAAGCTGCAGAGGTCTTTTTAGGAGAGAGGCAGCGCAGAAATATTCGAAGGGAGCCAGCCTTCCCCCGACATCGCTAGCGCCGCAAAACAAAGAAGAACCCAAAAAGTATTCATGCCTTATTTTAACTTTGGCATTGTTTAGATTTCCCGGCCCTTAAAGTGCTGAAGCACAACTGCTGCACGTTGCCAGTCACCGCGCTAATCCTGGGGGGGGGCAAGACTGGAATTCCACTGATGGGGCTTCAGAAATACACAAGGAGCCCTTCGAATCTGGCGTCTCTTTCAAGTCGCGGCCTAGCCAACGCCTCCAGAAAGCCCTGAGTAAGAACGGAAGGCAGCCACCCTCCTCTCCCATCAGCAAGTGGTGTTCACAGGCAGAGTGCCCCTGATCCTGGAGGTTCTAATGAGCTATTGTGGCTAATAGCCATGGAAAGACTGAGCCTTCGTAAATGTAGCCAGTGGCCTTTTGAAGCCATCTGATTTACGGGTTATTACCACGGGCCAACAAATTCCACAAATAAACCATGCATCATGAAGCACCTGAGTCAGATACCAGACAGGCAGTTAGAGCAAAACTTGCAAAAGACTTCAAATCCCCGATTGCCAAAAAAGCAAAAACTAAATTGATGATTCTCAGAATCACTTTTTGGGGTAAGGAATTAGCATCTCTTTGGGAATACCACGTGCCTCCGATTACAACAGGGAATCTATATTTCGCTTTTCTTCTGAATGCCTGTCCCCCCCCCCCTTCTCAGCCTTTGTTCCAAAGCTTCCACTGGACAACTTTAGAACGAGTCGGCTGGAAACGCCACGGCTGCCCAGCGTGCGAGTCTTAAATACCTTCCTTGCAGGAGGTAAGAGAGTCAGAGCAATTTTCAAAATGAAAGCCCAGAAAGCAGCCTGATTGAATGGCTTCCCTACAGAATTGTATGAAACCATCGTTGAACTCAGCTGGGAAAATTGTACAAAATGTTCAGTGAGTCACTTAGAGAGAGAGAGAGAGAGAGAGAGAGAGAGAGAGAGAGAGAGAGCGAGAAAACCACAGAATTGAATGAAACCATGGTTGAACTAAGCTGGGAAAATTGTACAAAATGTTAGGGAGGTAAGAAGAGAGAGAGAGAGAGAGAGAGAGAGAGAGAGAGAGAGAGAGCGAGCAGCCTCACCCCCTGAGAGAGCCAGAAATAGTTTCTCTCTGCCCAACCAGCAAGTTGATCGCAAGGCGATGGGGGCTGTACAATGGCACCACCATGTGGCCAGATCAATGTTTTTGCCCACAAGGATTGGGACGTTGCCCCCACCTCTTCTGTACATCCCCAGAGGCTGAAAAGGCATTGATCGGGCGGCCCGACAGAGCAGTTAGATGACAACTCCCTTTGTGAAGTGACTGGTTGTCAAGCCTTGCCAGGCACCAGAGCTGATTTCTGGCCGTGAAAAATCAAGCGTTCGGAATAGCACTATTCCGAAGCCTGGCAATGACCATATTTTAACAGCAGAGCATTCACAAACTTTGCACACACATCAGTTTAAACCGTTCTGCCCGCTGTGACTGGCAACCGAGGTGTTTTTTTGGGGGGACTCGGTGCCCCCCCCTTTCTCATGCAGCTTCCTTTTCAGTTTCCGGCTTGGCATTCGCTCCCCACCAGTGTTCCCTCTAAGCTGAGTGAGTGTGAGCTAGCTCACAGTTCTTTAGCCTCCGGCTCACACATTTTTGTCTTGGCTCAGGAAGGAGGGCTCCAGAGTCAACTAATTTATGCAGCAGCCAAATTGCTCGCTCACAATTTTAATGCCAGCAGCTCACAAAGTAGAATTTTTGCTCAGAAGGCTCCATAGCTTAGAGGGAACATTGAAAGCCCGCTTTCAAACCCGTGCTGGAGTCCACAGATCTGTTCTGCTACTGGGGGGTGCTTCCCTCTGATGCCCGCAGCCTTCCCTTGGCACGAGAAGCTCCAGCCTCGGCAGAAGGTTCCTCCTCCCCTGGAGCAAAACCCGCGACAGGGATCTGCGGGGACCAGTCCTGGGGTTTCTGGCCCTGGCCTGAGGGCAAGCAGGAACCATCATTTGCCCATCTGGGGAACCCGGACAAACCACGAACAGAAAACTAGAAGGGGAACAGCACAGAGTGAGGGGAGGGGGAGGACCCACAGTTCACTCCCAAGCAATGTTCCCTCTAAGCTGTGAAGTCCTGTGAACAGAAATTCTACTTTGTGAGCTCCTGGCATTAAAGCTGTGAGCAAGCAATTTGGCTCCTGCATAAATTAGTCTACTCTGGAGCCATCCTTCCTGAGCTAAGACAGAAATCTGTGAGCTGGAGGCTGAAAAACTGTGAGCTGGCTCAGACTAACTCAGCTTAGAGGGAACACTGCCTCCCAATCCCACCCATGTTATTGTTTGGAGCCTCGTCTGAACTGAGCGTCTCTCGGGCCTGATTCCGGTCGGCTGGAAGGAGGCAGCCCTGCAGAGGCCGTGGCTGGGGCTGTACCGCTTCAGGGGAGGAACGGTGTTTTCCAAAAATCCCCATCACAAATAATTCTCGGTAAGCAGAGAACTAGTGCAGCAGGCAATGGGCAAGGCTGAAACCTCTCTCTTAACATACTGATTTTAATTCACAAGGACTCCTTACGTGGGGGAGGGTCCCAAACTCCTCTCACCAGCTTCATTCATCCCCCCGCCTGTCTCCCCAGGGGGACGCAAAGCAGCTTACGTCATCCCCCTCTCCTCCGTTTCATTCGCACGGCAACAACCTTGTGAGGTAGGCCAGGCTGAGAGAACGTGCTTGGCCCAAGGCCACCCAGGAAACTGGTCGGACACTCTTAACCACTACACCACGTTGGCTCTGTTACGAAGTGGTACATTCCACTGTGCCACCTTGTGATGCTCTGTCTTCTTGGTGCTGGGGGGGGGGTCAACAGTGGGAGGGCTTCTAATGTCCTGGCCCCAATGCTGGACCTCCTGATGGCACCTGGTATTTCTGGCTACTGTGTGACACAGAGTGTTGGACTGGATGGGCCTTTGGCCTGATCCAACATTGGCTTCTCTTATGTTCTTATATGGAGCAGAGGTCCTTCAGTGGTTATTAGCCACAAGGTCTAAATAGGAACTCTCAGTCTGGGGCAAGGGATGCTCTGTAGTCTTGGTCCTGGGGGGGGGGCAACAGTGGGAGGGCTTCTAATGTCCTGGCCCCACTGGTGGACCTCCTGATGGCACCTGGTATTTCTGGCCACTGTGTGACACAGAGTGTTGGACTGGATGGGCCTTTGGCCTGATCCAACATTGGCGTCTCTTATGTTCTTAAGGTACAGATAGGAACTCTCAATCTGGGGCAAGTGATGCTCTGTCTTCTTGGTGCTTGGGGGGGGGGGGGCAACAGTGGGAGGGCTTCTAATGTCCTGGCCCCGCTGGTGGACCTCCCGATGGCACCTGGTATTTCTGGCCACTGTGTGACACAGAATGTTGGGCTGGATGGGCCTTTGGCCTGATCCAACATTGGCGTCTCTTATGTTCTTATGTTCACCTTGAGGCTCTGCCGTGGGGAGATCGAACCTCACTTGCCCTTACAACTGTCTCAACAAGAGCACCACGCAGTTCGGGGGTGGGTGGGGGGTGGGCTGCTGCGCCTAGCCGGAAGGCTGCCTACTGGTGTCAAGGCAGAGGCGAGGCTCAGACGGGAGACGCACCGACTCACAGGCCAGCCCTCCGGCCACTAGACTGCTTGAGCTCCCGCACGACACTCGGACGTATCAACCACAACAAAACTGCCACACGAATCCAAGGCCCAGCGTGAAGCCTATCGAAACGCTGTGTGCCTTAACAACCCTGGGAAAGCGGAGGGCCTACAGCCCCGGTCATTAACCCAGGGGGGTTCCAAGATGGTGCCCGCAGGCGCCAGTGCACACGACGACACCTTTTCTGGCACCCGAGTGCTTTTGGGAAGTGGGTGGGGCTTTTGCCCAGCAAGGCTTCGGACAGGCTGTGCAGAATTTTAAAAATATTGCTTTGGCAGCAGCTGCCACCACGGCACGAGGATCTGCGTTGCTGCCGTTTAAGCTGCGGCAATGATTTTGTGGCTGGCTCCACCTTCCACAGCAGCCATTTTGTTGCTCTGCCCGCCGTGCTATCTCAGAATCCCAAAGGTGCCCACGGGCTCAAAAGAAGAAGAAGAAATTGGATTTATACCCCGCCCTTCACTCAAGAGTCTCAGAGCGGCTTATAATCCCTTTTCCTTCTCCACCCCACAACAGACACCCTGTGAGGTAGGTGGGGCTGAGAGAGCTCTGAGAGAAACTGCCCTTGAGAGAACAGCTCTGAGAACTCGTGACTGACCCAAGGTCACACCAGCAGCTGCATGTGGAGGAGTGGGGAGTCAAACCTGGTTCCTCCCAGATTAGAGTTCGCGCACTTAACCACTACACCAAACTGGCTCTTTCAAATGCTGTCAGTCCAACCCTACACCGTTTCCCTGATGCCTCCCCTTTAAATAATGGTAGAAGAAGAAGAGATTGGATTTATACCTCAACCTTCACTTGGAGTCTCAGAGCGGCTTACAAACTCCTTTCCCTTCCCCTCCCCACCACAGACAGCCTGTGAGGTAGGTGGGGCTGAGAGATCTCTGACAGAAACGGCTTTTTCAAGAACAGCTCTGACAGAACTACGGCTTGCCCAAGGTCATCCAGCAGCTGCAAGTGGAGAAGAGGGGAATCAAACCTGGCTCTCCCAGATTAGAGTCCGCACACTTAACCACGACACCAAACTGGCTCTCAGGTCGGGGACCTCTGCCTTAACCCTCTTTGACCCCTTCAAGCACGCAAGCCCTATGATCAAATGCCCCCCAAGCGACAGTCCCAAGAATGACATTGGTTTGTTTCTTTAAACCCAGTGGGGGCATTCCCACTTTACTCCTACATCCTGTGTGTGCCCGTCTCAAATAAAATGTGACGGGGGGGGGGGGGGAATCTAGGATTTGGGCCCCGGGAAAGAACGAACAGGATAAAAACATTACAAAAAACAGAAGACAACTCAGAAGCCACAGGAAGTGGGGAGAAGAGGCTCCTGAAACCCTCCAGTCTCAAAGGCCCATTGGCCTCAGAAAGTTCTGAAAGGGGCCCAAACTGTGCAGGATGGGCCATATGTTCCCAGTTAAGAGTTCCTGGCCTAGAGGTGGAGGAGGAAAAAAACAACCCAGTTGTGAGGGAGGGATGACGGTCTTGTCCACAGACTGGACCTCGCAGCTCAGTCAAGGATTTAGAAATCTCCATTTGCTTCACTCCATCACATCGCTAGGAGAGCATAAAGTTCGGAGGCTGTGGAAGCAGGTCCAGGGGTCAGTGGAGAAAGGGCCTGATGCTTAGAGAGAGAAGAGGGGCAGAAAGGAATTGGTGTGGGCAGGGGGGGGGGGCAAGAGAGAAGCAGATTAATTTTGCATCGAGACGGGCGCAAGGACAGCTAGGAAATGTCTGGAGGCAGGGAACTCTCCAGCAAGGCCTAGAACGGGGGTCCCTAACATTACCTCATTTGGAGTACTGTGTACAGTTCTGGTCACCACACCTCACAAAGGATATAATAGCATTGGGAAAAGTGCAGAAAAGGGCAACTAGAATGATAAAAGGGTTGGAACACTTTCCCTATGAGGAAAGGTTAAAGCGCTTGGGACTCTTTAGCTTGGAGGAACGACGGCTGAGGGGTGACATGATCGAGGTTTACAAGATTACGCACAGGATTGAACAGGTAGAGAAAGAGGTACTTTTCTCCCTTTCTCACAAGACAAGAACTCGTGGGCACTCCATGAAACTGCTGAGCAGTTGGGTTAGAACGGATAAAGGGAAGTCCTCCTTCACCCAAAGAGTGATTCACACATGGCATTCACTGCGACAGGAGGTGGTGGCAGCTACAGACATGGACGGCTTCAAGAGGGAATTAGATAAGCATATGGAGCAGAAGCCCATCAGTGGCTATTAGCCACAAGATATAGATAGGAACTCTCAGTCTGGGGCAAGGGATGCTCTGTATTCTTGGTGCTTGGGGGGGGGGCAACAGTGGGAGGGCTTCTAATGTCCTCCTGGCCCCACTGGTGGACCTCCTGATGGCACCTGGTATTTCTGGCCACTGTGTGACAGAGTGTTGGACTGGATGGGCCATTGGCCTGATCCAACATTGGCTTTTCTGATGTTCTTATAAGAGGGAACTGGATAAGCATATGGAGCAGAAGTCCATCGGTGGCCATTAGCCACAAGGTATAGATAGGAGGTCTCAGGCTGGGGCAAGTGATGCTCTGTCTTCTTGGTGCTCGGGGGGGGGCAACAGTGGGAGGGCTCCTAGTGTCCTGGCCCCACTGCTGGACCTCCTGATGGCACCTGGTATTTCTGGCCACTGTGTGACAGAGTGTTGGACTGGATAGGTAGGTCATTGGACTGATCCAACGTTGGCTTCTCTGATGTCCTTATGGTGCCTGCCAGTGCCTTTTCTGGTGCCCACCAAGCGCTTTTAGAAAGCAGGCTGGGACAGGTGGGGCTTTTGCCCAGCAAGACATCTGATTGGCCACTGGAGATTTGATCGGCTGTGCAGATTTTTTTTAAAACACTGTTTCGGCGGCGGTGGCAGCCGCCACCACAGCTCAAGGCTCTTTGCCGTGTGACTGAAGGTAAGTTGGGGCAACCATTTCGTAGCGGGCCCCACCCCCTGCAGCAGCCGTTTTGGGGCCGCGCCCCCCACGCTGTGTCAGAATGCCAAAGGTGCCTGCAGGATCAAAAAGGTTGGGGGGACCCCTGGGCTAGGAGACTGAGCGAGACGTGGAGAAGGGCACAGAGACAGTCTGGTAGAGGGGACAGCAAACGGACCAAAGAGAAGAGACGGCAGGAGAGGCCAGTGTGAGAAAGTCACGGTCGACGCCACCAGGGGTGGGCTAATGTCCGTCTTGCGTGGTCTGTCGCACCCCCCCACCCAGATTCCAGTGGCCTACCAACACATTTTAAATTCACAAGGGGACACACCCTGGAACTCTTAAGAAGAGGAAGAAGAAGAGATTTGATTTATACCCCGCCCTTCACTTGGAGTCTCAGAGCGGCTTACAAACTCCTTTCCCTTCCTTCCCCTCCCCACAACAGACACCCTGTGAGGTAGGTGGGGCTGAGAGAGCTCTTTCCAGAACTGTCCTTGAGAGAACAGCTCTGACAGAACTATGGCTTGCCCAAGGTCATCCAGCAGCTGTGAGTGGAGGAGTGGGGAATCAAACCCGGTTCTCCCAGAGTCCACACACTTAACCACTACACCAAACTGGCTCTCTAGAAGAGGAGGAAGAAAAAGAGGAGGAGGAGGAGGAGGAGATTGGATATACACCCCGCCCTTCACTTGGAGTCTCAAAGCAGCTTACAAACTCCTTTCCCTTCCCCTCCCCACAACAGACACCCTGGGAGGTGGGTGGGGCTGAGAGAACTCTGACAGAAACTGCTCTTTTTCAAGGACAGCTCTTATCAGAACTACGGCTTGCCCAAGGTCATCCAGCAGGTGCAAGTGGAGGAGTGGGGAATCAAACCCGGTTCTCCCAGATTAGAGTCCGCGCACTTCACCACGACACCAAACTGGCATCCCAAATATGCACCCGTGCCTAAAAATGACTCAAATCAAGGCCCACTTTCTCCCAGCATTCTTTGCAAGAATTCCAGCAGGCCCGTGGGGGTCTGCAAGCGGTGGTTATCAATCCAGCAGTAGAGCACAAACCTCTTTCATCAACATGAGAGAAGCATAAAGATTTAGCAGTATGTAAAGAAAGGAAGGGGCTACGAAGGTGTTCCTTTGTAACTTTTTCTTTGCCCAGCCTGGAATCAGGCACAGAAGTTGAAGCCATTAGTCGAAACTCCAGGAGTCCATACCTGACCCTAATTTTTGATCAGCTAAGGTTCCCTTTCCGAAGAGACGTCTCCCTCTGCTCCACTGCTGGCACTGGGGTCGTTTTTACTTCTGGGAACATTCCTCTCTCTGCTAGATTCAGAGGGCACCTTCGGTCTGGTCTTCTCTTTCCTCTGTTGCTGTTTCTCGAGTTTTGCCAGCTATTTGCAAAGAAAAAGAGAGGGGGGGGGAACAATCTCTCAAGCACGTACTAAAAGAGGTGCAAGAAAGAACAATGATCACAGCCTAAACTCTAATTGCAAAGATGAAGTTGAGCTGCAGAGACTCTGCTGAATATGTGATGCATGGAAAGCTGGATCTTTGATACAAACTCACACACTCCATGCACACCCCTCCACCTTATGTGCCTGTCCACTGTTTGTTTGTGAATCTCACACTGCTACTTCCTTGTGAAATGTCACCAAAGGCATGCCTTTACAGTAAACAGAAATGTGTAGTCCTTCTTTACATTTATTTTAAGGAACAAAATTGCAAGGAATATTAGGGACATTTCTAACAATAAAGGCACAGAAAATAGAAAGGCAGCCCTTGTCCAAAACCAAGTCCTCCAAAGCCCCCCCTGCTCCCATGGAAATCAGCTAAACTTAAGAGACTTTGGCAAGACTGTGCCTTAAGACTGCTGATACGAAACAGCAAAAGGGGACAGAAATCTCCATACTTCCATAAACCACTTGTTATCCTGACAGCATGTTCAAGGCTCATAAATAATAAGTCTATATGGTTTATTTATTCTAAACTTCCACACCAAACATTAATGGCATGCAATTTAACTGAATTAAATATGCACATTTCCAGTATCTCCCATGTGCATCCTTCTAATTTTGCAGACGTACTACTTCCTGCTTCTATCAGGGTCTGCCAAAGAACTCAAGTTACCGAGCTGGCAACAGACAACCTCCCCTCTACTCCTCGGTTATGTTACCGTCTCCCTGACAACTCGGTAAAGGATTTCAGAGAAAGAGACGTCAGGAACCTTCTTCAAACATATGTTCTACCACTAAGTTATCATGGGCCCCGGTCACACGGGCAGGAAAATGCGGGGGGGAAGCGTGGCTGTTTGCCCTGGAGCAAAATAACGCGCGGTTGCATGATCAGACGTCCCGTCGAGGTCCCGTGTTTAGGGGGGAGGTGCCGATCACACGACCATCCTGCAGCGCGGCAAAGAAGCGGCGCGGTGCGATCACACCAGCAATCGCTAGGTGCTGCTTCCGTGGCAAACGGGATGGATTTTTTTTTTAACTGAAGTTTGTGCATACGCATGACTGAGCAATCGTATCTGCACATCCGAAGGCGGGTGGTGGGCTTACTGGAGAGGGCGACAGACGCTTCCGGACCCCAACAGAGCTCCGAGGCATAGCCAATGGAGGGGGAGGTGGGCCCCCTCGTCACAGCCACTGTAACCGCCTGCGAGACAGTGGCCATAGCAACCCTCCAGAGGCAGCAAGCCTGGCTGCAGTGGGAGGGGGGCCTCTTTGTGCGCATGCGCCGTTGGGTGCTTGTGCGCATCCTGTGGAGACTTGGGGGAGGGGAACCCTGTTCGCGACGGGACATGGGCGGCCGCCGGATGCCACGGGATTCCACCGGAAACGCGATCAGGCACCCGCCTTTGCCCCGCGGTTACCGGAAACTAGTACCTCGGAGGTACTAGTTTTTCACCCCGCATCTTCGGCGGGAAGCCTCAGGTGAGCCACGGGAGCCCTATGCTTCCCAGATGTGGCGGTGAGATCACGCCTGGAAAATCCGCCTATCTTCGGTCTCTGTAGCGTGGCTAATGTTCCGTGTGACCGCAGCCTTACATTAGCAAAGCTGTGAAGAAAAATACAGTGATCATTGTGGTGGGTCAACAAACATGTGGATCAGGAGCTCCGGTGGGGTGGCCATGTAGAAAGCCCCTGTTCGTAGTAGAAAGCAATTCAGATCATAATTTGGGGCTTGATAACCACAACTTCACAGAAAAACAGTAGTCATGGTATTTCTGCTCACTAGGGATTACCTGATGCTAAGACTGACTGGCACGGAAGTTTAGGTCATGTCACTGGAACTTTTTTCTAAGGAACAGAGTAACTGGATATCACCTAAGCTCCATTTCCCATCAATCCTTTTTCAAGTTGGTAGAGATCAAGCAGGCTGGACCACCATCAGAAACAAAAACCCACATTTTGAAGGGGATATAGCAAAAAGATGTGGAATTCGCCTTCTTATTCATCCTGAATATGGGCATACTGATTCAGGATGAATAAGAAGGTGAATGCCACATCTTTTTGCTATACCCCCTTGGAACGACACAAACTGCTACACGGTTGTGCGTTCCTAAGAAACCCTGGGTTTCTGTTGTGAAAAGATCAATGAACATTGACTCAAATGGTAAGGACAAAAAAGGGAAAAGGGGAAAAAAACTGAACCTAAAACCTAGAATTCAGAACCTTAAAAGGTTAGTCTAGAAGAGGGCCAACTCTAAAAATGTAATTATGAAACATACAAAAATATACATGTATTTATTAAACACAAATTAAAATAACAAATAAGGGCCCATTCATACCTCATATACAAATATAAAAATACAAAGGCTGATGAAGTAGACCTAACGTGTTTCGGTCTTCACAGGCCTTCCTCAGAGGTCTAATGCAAATAGAACATATTGGCTAATATGTAAAAATATATACAATCGAACATATACAAAATATGAAATAAAGACCAGAAAACAATTGTTCCAAAGTTAAACCAGTGGGCAAAAATACAAATGAAACCTCCAGTGCAATCACATGTCCAGTAGTACTTCTCTCTGGTCAACTATATATTCTCCTGAGATTGTATAGCCAAATGTTCCCAATGAAATGAAATATTCTTTAAGTTGTATATATTTATATGGGCCCTTATTTGTTATTTTAATTTGTGTTTAATAAATACATGTATATTTTTGTATGTTTCATAATTAGATTTTTAGAGCTGGCCCTCTTCTATTCTTGAGTAACCTTTTTAGGTTCTGCATTGACTCAAATGGACCAAGGCATTGCTGCCTCTTGGTTCTCAGGAGGAAAATCCATTCCAGGTGCCATGTCAGGAAACTAAGATTGACAGGACAAAGCAGGGAGTGTTTACCTTAATGACACACTCTAATCAAGATCCTCCGTCTATCTGTAGACGTAAGTGAACGAATCCTCCCTTTTAACCTCCGCAGATCACAGCTAACAAGCAGCCTGTGTGTATTGTTAAAATTACGCTACTGCTCTATATTTAGCCAGGGATGCAGCTCTTCAAAGGACAACAGTCCCCCCTATTCTTCCAGGGCAGGGCATTCAATTCCAAAGGACAGGTCTAAAATAGCACGTAATTGATTTCCAGGTGGACACTAACCAAACAAATGGGATCAATTCAGGACTTCTATTACAGACGAGGCATTAAAAATTAAACAGCATATTCTTTTTTTAGCCAGGCTATTAAAAGAGTATGGCACATTTTCTAGAACAAGCCGTCCCAAAAGAGGTTTTTCTTCTCTCCATGGGGGCACCGTATCAATCTTCCAGATTCTCTTCACAGATCCAACCCTCCAGAGGAGACATGAAGATTTTTCAATTATTTTCAAATCAGGGCTGGGGGGGGGGGGCGGATAGAGGACGGCACAACAACTTATGTTTCAGGGGAGTGATGAAGCTTGATTAGTTGAATAAACAAATAATACGCATAGAGAACAGCTTTCGGGTCCTCATAACAACAGCAACCAAGATAGGGCTGGAGTCACAGAGCAAGTAAATCACAGGAAGTTTCAATGAGATAAAAAACGTTTGCTCCTGAAAGAGCCCCGCCCCATTGGAGAGGGGCTGTGGCTCAGTGGCAGAGCATCTGCTTGGCATGCAGAAAGTCCCAGGTTCAATCCCCGGCATCTCCAGTTAAAAGGACCAGGCAGTAGGTGATGGGAAAGACCTCAGTGGCTCAGTGGCAGAGCATCTGCTTGGCATGCAGAAGGTCCCAGGTTCAATCCCCGGCATCTCCAGTTAAAAGGACCAGGCAGTAGGTGATGGGAAAGACCTCAGTGGCTCAGTGGCAGAGCATCTGCTTGGCATGCAGAAGGTCCCAGGTTCAATCCCCGGCATCTCCAGTTAAAAGGACCAGGCAGTAGGTGATGGGAAAGACCTCAGTGGCAGAGCCTCTGCTTGGCATGCAGAAAGTCCCAGGTTCAATCCCCGGCATCTCCAGTTAAAAGGACCAGGCAGTAGGTGATGGGACAGACCTCTGCCTGAGACCCTGGAGAGCTGCTGCCCGTCTGAGTAGACAAGACTGACTTTGATGGACCAAAGGTCTGATTCAGTAGGAGGCAGCTTCACGTGTGTTCATTTCTGTGTTGCAAAAATTGGGGAGTATTTTCCTACCATTCAAGAGAAAAACACAACACAAAGTCCGACTCCTAGACATGTTTGTTCAGAAGGAAGTCTGACTTAATTTGATGGGATTTAATCCCACATCCATGTGAAGAGGAGCACAGCCTTAAGACATGTGCTGCTTTTGACAGCAATGCAGAGTCGGCACCGAACTGCCATGCTGACAGCAAGTCTCTCCACTCTCACAGCCAATCCTGCCCCTATGGGGACCAGATGCTGCTCCTCATGCGCAGAAGGTCAATTAGGTTGCAAATTGAGCCCTAGACAATCCCCCCCCCCCCAAAAAAAAGTATTTTACTAGTCTGGTCAAACAAATCCCAAAAGAAAATCAGATAAATTATAATACAGAACGTACCAGCTGAAAATCTATTAGATACCTGTCTCTGGCAGTAGAGCAGCAGAAAAGACATCAGAGAAAAATTTAAGAAAACACAACTGTGTCCGTTTTCCCCTATATGCCAATTTCAAGATCCCTTCCAAGGTCAGTAGGGATAAAAAACCCTCTAACCAGGGCTCTTTTTGTAGAAAAAGCCCAGCAGGAACTCATTAGCATAACAGGCCACACCCAACACCAGAAACTCATTAGCATATTAGGCCACACCCCTGCCGGCACAGCTCATTCGCACATTAGGCCGCACCCCCATGTTATCAGAAGTGTGCTCATCCAGCCACACCCACCTTTTGCTTGTTATTCTGTTTACCTTGTTTGTTGTCAAAACCCAGGGCCTTTTTTGTAGTAGGAACTCCTTTGCATGTTAGGCCACACACCCCTAATGTAGCCAATCCTAATGAATTTCTGCTGTTGGGTGTGGCCTATTATGCTAATGAGTTCCTGCTGGGTGTGGCCAACTTGGGAGCCAGCCGGAACTCCGTTCCTGTGCGTTCCTGCCCCCAAAATAGCCCTGCTTCTAACCATGATGTTTGCATAGGAAGGAGCTGCTAAGAAAAGTGGACAGGTCTACTCTTTAGCTTTTACCCTGAAACACCCGGGACAGCCTATAGATACAATATTAAAAACAGACAGAATCAAAGCAAGGTAACAAACTGTTTTCAGAAATGCCCCTTTCTAAAGGGAGTCGTGTTACGTATTCTTTAAGCATGATCCTCCTCCACCCAATGCTTCCCAGGGGCAGGTGGCCAGAACACGGCGAAGAGGAACCCCCTGATTCCGGCTACAAGCAGGCGGCAGGCACGGGCAGCCCAGGAGAGTAGCCGTCTATTTGGAGAGGACTGTGGTTCTGGCAGGTGGAAACCAGGTGGTGCTACTGGGTCTGCCCTCGACTGCCACAGGGCTCCGGGGCAAGTGGCCTTCCCTTAAAGGTAAAGGTTTCCCTTGCTCGAAAGCCGGTCGAGTCCGACTCGAGGGTTGCGGTGCTCATCTCCGTTTCAAAGCCGAAGAGCCAGCGCTGTCTGAAGAAGTTTCCGTGGTCATGTGGCCGGCATGACTAAACACCAAGGCGCACGGAACGCTGTTCCCTTCTCACCGAAGTGGTACCTCTTTATCTACTTGCAATTTCTTGCTTTCGAACTGCTAGGTTGGCAGGAGCTGGAACTAGAGACGGGAGCTCACTCCGTCATGCGGCACACTCGGGTCTCGAACTGCTGAACTACCGACCTTCCACAGCCTGCAGTTCAGCGTCTTAACCACTTGAGCCTTCCCTTAGGCTCCTGCTAATAAGTGTCACGCTAATGAACTGAAAAAGGTGAGCAGTCACTGACACACTGCCATTCCTGGAATGTATAGAACAAAGGTTGAGTCCAGCGGCACCTTTAAGACCAACTCTGAGCCGCGGTGGCTCAAGTGGTTAAGACGCTGAACTGCAGGCTGTGGAAGGTCGGTAGTTCAGCAGTTCGAGACCCGGGTGCCGCATGACGGAGTGAGCTCCCGTCTCTAGTTCCAGCTCCTGCCAACCTAGCACTTCGAAAGCAAGAAATTGCAAGTAGATAAATAGGTACCACTTTGGTGGGAAGGGAACAGCGTTCCGTGCGCCTTGGTGTTTAGTCATGCCAGCCACATGACCACGGAAACGGCTTCGGACAGCGCTGGCTCTTCGGCTTGGAAACGGAGATAAGCACCGCAACCCTGGAGTCGGATTCGACTGGCTTTCGAGCAAGGGAACCTTTACCTTTAAACTTTTTTTGGTCCTAAAGGTGCCGCTGGACTCAAACTTTGTTCTGTTGCTTCAGACCAACATGGCTACCCACCTCAATCCTGGAATATATGATACTATTTGTTTGGGGCCAAATAATAGGAATTACTTCAGAATTTGGTGATATGGGGAATGCATTTTTCAACACCCCCTCCATCAAAATCACTTTATATAGACAGCTAGCCCAGGCAAGGAAGGCTGAGCGCCGAAGAATAGATTCTTTTGAGCTGTGGTGCTGGAGAAGACTCTTGAGAGTCCCTTGGACTGCAAGGAGATCAAATCAGTCAATCCTAAAAGAAATCAACCCTGACTGTTCCCTGGAAGGCCAGATAATGAAACTGAAGCTCAAATACTTTGGCCACCAAATGAGAAGGGAGCACTCACTGGAGAAGACCCTGATGCTGGGAAAGATTGAAGGCCAAGGAAGACGGGGACGGCAAAGGATGAGATGGTTAGACAGTGTCATCGATGCAACGAACATGAAGTTGAGCAAACTTCAGAGGACGGCAGAAGACAGGAGGGCCTGGCGTGATCTGGTCCGTGGGGTCGCGAAGAGTTGGACTCGACTGTGCGACTGAACAACAACAAAGCCCAGGCCCCCTTCCCCAACTTTTTTTTTACTCTGTGGGCACTTTTGGGACTTTGGAGTCCAACAAAATGCCTCCTTCCTCCTACCTCCTGGGAAGAAGAAAGGCCTGACTAAGGAAAACCCAGGTCCTCCTCATCCTCCTGTGGGAAACCCTTTCATATAAATGAGGGTATCCAATAACAGGATGAGCCTTACAACAGCCCCGCCTATTCTCTGAAAAGATCAGAGGGCGCAAAGGGAACTACTGGCTGGTACTACGGCAGCTGTGGGCACACTGGGGAAACCCTGACCTAGCCCACCAAGGAAACAGACTGCAACACAGGATACATGAAGACTTCTGGGTGGAACGTTATGGGAGCAGGAGCATTTCAGGTGCTCTTGCAAGTCATCGAAATTCATAACCTCAGCTGCATTCAGGCATCACGAACAAGCCCCTGGTCCTGACAAGCACGAACCCAGTTAAAGATTGAAGGTCAAAGAAGACGGGGACGGCAAAAGATGAGATGGTTAGTGTCATCGATGCAATGAACATGAAATTGAGCCAACTTCAGAGGACGGCAGAAGACAGGAAGGCCTGGCGTGATCTGGTCCATGGGGTCGCAAAGAGTCGGACTTGACTGTGCGACTGAACAACAACAACAACAAAAAACCCCGGCACATTTGGGAAGCTTCCAACCTAACACCCATTTTATCTCCACTTATTTGACCCCAGTCAAATGCATGCCCCGAGGTGGCTTCATCACCAGCAAACTGGGCATGTACACCATGGTTTAGTCATGGGATAGAAATCCAGGTTTGTGGGGAATAAACCCCCACATTCAGACGTCACAACAGGCTGGAATTAGCACTATAGCTATGTGGGGCGCTAACCAAGCTCACGCAATCGCTTTCTTTGCCATTTTACAAACAGAGATTTGTTCTCAACATTGGAATAGTACCAATGCAAAACACACTAAAATCTGAGCATTAAACTTACATTAATTCAACTAAACTGGATGATAAAACGGGGACTTCACTTTGAAATTCCCTAGCAGAGAGGAAACCGCAGAGGTTACCATCTGACCCTTTAGCCTTTACGTTTGCTGTCAAGCCACATTTGATGCTTGACCCAAAACCAGAATTATGACTGTGGACGTTTCGCTCCCAAAGAGTACTTTGTTATCTTAAAGTACTTCTTAATGAAGCCTTTTAATCACATGCATAACAGCTGCAATTTAAAAGTCATGCAAGGGATATAATTGCAGAAGGGTTACTAGACTCCCAGGAGCTTTCAGGAACGCGGCCGTAAAGAACCTCTGAAATACTGTTCAGGATCCAGCAGTTAGTCGTGTAGTGATCTTGGAGGCACCTGTGCCAGAGGAAAGGCTGTTATTTTTGGCATACAGAAAAAAAGGCAGTTGTTTTAGAACCTCCACATCCAGAAGCAGTAAACCCCTGAATACTAGTGCCAAGAGGCAACATCAGGAGAAGGCCTCAGCTTCTATGTCCTGCTGCTGGCCCTCCAGAGTAACAGGTCGGCTGCCATGTGAGATGGGATGCTGGGCGAGAAGGACCACTGGTCTGATCCAGGACAACACTGCTGATGTTCTCGCCACTGCTGGTTCTGCTGCTACCCAAGACAGCCCCTGTGAATGAACAAGGACCAACACAGGTCGCGCTTTGGGTTTTACACTGAAAAATATAGGAACTGGCCCTGCTTGTTTGGTGCTATTACACACGATCACAGGTGAAGTTGCCTTACACAGGACCAGACACCACGGTCCTTCAAGCCCATTACTGTCTACTCAGACCGGTGGCAGCACTCCAGGGTCTTAGATAGAGCTCTCCTCTTAGACAGCAGTCCTTCACACCACCTCCTACCTGATCCTTTTAACTGGAGATGCCGTGGATTGAACCTGAGACCGTCTGCAAGACAAGCAGAGGCTCTGCCACTGAGCCACGGTCCCTCTTCTTCCTTAAAAACAATTTAAAAAACCAATTCCTAGGCACAGCTTTTTGTCTGAACTTGAACCACGCATGTCCCTTGGGCCATTTCTCAAAGACTCTTCAAATGAAGCTAAGAAATAGGAATACAATCCCAGCAAAGGTACCACCTGCAGCTGTTAGCAGTCAGACCCCCCTCCCCTCGCTGAGGGACAGTTTGTAGCTAGAAAATCATAAACACCCTTCCTACAATATCACCTCAGAGATCGTAAGTGCAATTAGAGATGTAAAATTTCCGGAAATTTTGAAGCTTGGGAAAAAACGCTACATTAGCATTTCTTTTGTCTTTTCTAGACTGAAAGTCATTCTGTTACTTTAGGAACATAAAATATGACTATGGACATTTTTACTTGGCATGAAATTATCACAACTAGCATATTAAAAATATAGTGTATCCAAACAATTATTACAAACAGAATACCCACCCACATGCAAAAACAAAACTGAAACCTTTTTCTTTTCTTGTGACAATAGCACCTCCTAAAGGAAGAAATGCATCTTGTTCTTGCATTGGAGAGTTCAGTTTGTAACCTAGAACGTGCTTGTCCTTAGTGCACAGAAATTAGATCAATCTGATACTATATATATATATATATATATATTTGGAAAATATTTGAACACCTTGTCTTAAAATATTTTCCCTTGGGCCATTTCTCAAAGACTCTTCAAATAAAGCTAAGAAATAGGAATACAATCCCAGCAAAGGTACCACCTGCAGCTGTTAGCAGTCAGACCCCCCTCCCCTCGCTGAGGGACAGTTTGTAGCTAGAAAATCATAAACACCCTTCTTACAATATCACCCCAGAGATCGTAAGTGCAATACACTGCCTTGCCCAAAATGAAACAAAATGAATGCCGGCCAGAGACAAGGCTGGACATGTAGTTTAGAAGAGTAAGAGCGGCTGGCTGGCTAGAGACACATGCATGATTCAGGTGAATGGGTCTCCCAATAACCTACTGCCTCACCTTGGACAAATTTCACCAACAGCCTCACTTCCCCTCACCCATTTACCCTAATTAAGCAATACTTAACACTAGCCTCGGTCACACGGAGCATTAGCCACGCTAGAGAGACGGAAGATAGACGGAGTTTCCAGGCGAGACCTCACCGCCACATCTGGGAAGCGTAAAGCTCCGGTGGCTCAACCGAGGCTTCCCGCCGAAGATGCGCGGCAAAAAACTAGTACCTCGGAGGTACTAGTTTCCGGAAACCGCGGGGCAAGGGCGGGCGTCTGATCGCATTTCCGGTGGCATCCGGCGCCCGCCCGTGCCCCATTGCGAAAAGGTTTTTTCCCCCCGAAGTCTCCAGGGATGTGCACAAGCACCCAACGGGGCATGCGCATACTTCAGGTTAAAAAAAACAAAACACAACCCCGTTTGCCGTGCCATGCCGCTTCTTTGGCGCGTCGTGTGATCGGCACCTCCCCCTAACCACGGGACCTCGACGGGACCGCGAGGGGACGCCTGATCGCGCAGTCGTGCGTTATTTCGCTGCAGGGCAAACAGCCATGCCTCCCCCCCGCGATATCCGGCCTGTGTGACCGGGGCCACTATTCACCAAACCTGGTGCCTTTTCCCATCTGGTACTTACAGAGTCTTCAAGCACCATTTACACCTATAGTCTATCTCAGAAAAACCCATCGAGCTTCTCCCAAATCATTGTCCATCCCCGAAAAACCCATCAAGTTATTGTTTTGGGGGCCAATACGTCTACTTGCTCCAGGGAGCATTTTGCCCTATAAAGTATGGCATCCTGCTCCACAGCAGTGTGTGTGTTCTCGGATCCAAAACATCACACACACACCCAATCCATTGGGCCCTCTTCTCTCCGTGAAATGCTGGTTGTTTTGCTGCTGTCTCCACGGACCTCTTTGTTCAAGACTGGTAATTATTGCCTTCCTCCCTGATTCCCTCTTTGTTAGCCTTGTGTGTGTGTTTAGTGTGTTTGTACGCATGCTTTATCCTTTTATTCTCTTTTAATAAAACCTTTCCGGTTGAACTTCTGCCTGTTTTATTTGAGAGTTCTCTTAAAGGGGAGAAATCCTGGCATACATTGGTGGAGATCCCTGTCACCCACCTCTCGCTCTGTCTCCTTAAGCTAATTCCCCCAATTACATTTGGGCTAACACAGCAATCGGCTTTTGCAGGGTAAGCCCTGGAACACAGCTCAATCTGCTGCTGCAGTTTTCACCTCATCTTGAGTGGGGTTCCCAGAAGGGCTCCACTTCTAGTTTTTGTCATAATACTAAATTATAATCCAATCTATGGCATGTTTTCTTGGAAATAAATCCCACGGAATACAAGGGAACACAGTTTCTAGCAGCTGTGCTTACTGCTTGCAACCTCAGTGAGTTGGCTGAGAAAGCGATGCTGACACCCTTGAGAGCGCACTGAGGGACTTGTGCTCCTCCGCCTCGCTTCGCAAATGCTGATTTTCTTTTCCACGTCCTGCTTTGCCGCAACTAGAAGTTGCCATTATACCTGAATCAGGCAAGCTCCAATGATTGAAAAACATAGCTTACATAAGAACATAAGAGATGCCAATGTTGGATCAGGCCCACGGCCCATCCAGTCCAACACTCTGTATCCCACAGTGGCCAGAAATACCAGTGCCATCAGGAGGTCCACCAGTGGGGCCAGGACATTAGAAGCCCTCCCACTGTTGCCCCCCCCCCAGCACCAAGATGACAGAGCATCACTTGCCCCAGAGCCCCTATCTATACCTTGTGGTTAATAGCCACTGATGGACCTCTGCTCCATATGTTTATCTAATTCCCTTTTGAAGCCATCCATGCTTGTAGTCGCCACCACTTCCTGTGGCAGTGAATTCCAAGTGTTAATCACTCTTTGGGTGAAGAAGTACTTCCTTTTATCCGTTCTAACCCGACCGCTCAGCAATTTCATGGAGTGCCCACGGGTTCTTGTATTGTGAGAAAGGGAGAAAAGTACCTCTTTCTCTACCTGCTCTTTCCCATGCATAATCTTATAAACCTCAATCATGTCACCCCTCAGTCGTCGTTACCCAAAGGTAACGACGACTGAGGGTAACACAGCAAGCACTTTGGGTAACACAGCACATTCCCAACAGCCAAACCAGGATATCATGTCTGAAACGGGCCACTCTATATATGAAAGGTCCCCACAACCCTGTTGAACCTATGGGCATATCTGGAATTCTGAGAATTTGGATGTGGGCACTGCAACAAAATGGCTGCCGTGGAGGCTGGGTCTTATCACAAAACATGGTGAGCGTCCACAAAATATTAGCCATTCCCAACTAGAGATGTAAAATTTCTGGAAATTTTGAAGCTCGGGAAAAAAACCCGTTTTTTCCCCGTTTTTCCCAGGAAAAAATGGAAATTTTGGAAAAAAATTTGATTTTTCTTTTCTTTTCTAGATTGAAAGTCATTCTGTTACTTTAGGAACATAAAATATGATTATGGACATTTTTACTTGGCATGAAATTATCACAACTAGCATATTAAAAATATAGTGTATCCAAACAGTTATTACAAACAGAATACCCACCCACATGCAAAAACAAAACTGAAACCTTTTTATTTTCTTCTGACAATCGCACCTCCTAAAAGAAGAAATGCATCTTGTTCTTGCATTAGAGAGTTCAGTTTGTAACCTAGGACCTGCTTGTCCTCAGTGCACAGAAATTAGATCAATCTGATACCATATATATATATATTTTAGAAATGATTTGGAAAATATTTGAATACCTTGTCTTAAAATATTTTATTCATCATGTTAAAATAAAACGTTCCATAATAAAAAAAAATTCTTTTCTTTTTTCAATTTTTCAGAAAAAAACAAAAAAGGCTTCAGGGAAAAAATGGGGGAAAATGTTTTTTTCCCTAATTTTTCTGTTTTTCTTCCGGGCCTTCACATCTCTATTCCCAACTGAATGATTCCTACAGATACAGGGGTTTCCTGGAATTTCCTGAAGCAGCCCCACTCCACTGAAGGGGAGAAAAGCCACGACTGGCTCTTTGCTTTGACCGGGGGGGGGGGGGGAAACACCAAGAAACACATTGCCGAACACTGCAATGAGGATCCCTGGGGTATACAGTGACTTTCCGAAGCACCCAGACTCTCAGCAACCTTCACCTGAACATATTTTTATCTTCACGTGCTACAGGAGGCAGGTTAAATGAGAGAACTGTTGGCATGCCCAAGGTCACCCTGGCAAGCTCACAGCTAAGCTGAGATTTGAAGAGGGGACTTTATAGGTTTATTATTACATTACACTCTTATTGCTCCTATTGAGTTTTGTATTGATGGGATAAGTTTGTTCCAAAAGGCAAGACTGGAGTCTTGTAAAAAAATTAAATGAATTATTCACATCCCTCAGCTGCTACAACAGCTCTCTTCCACGGGAGACAGACATTGCTCCCCCCCCCCCCCCCCAAAGGG
>NW_015159773.1:159139-161328 GCF_001447785.1 Gekko japonicus
CCAAAATGGGGCCACCCCCCCCCCCCCCGGGAGGGAATTAAATACCTGGCTTCCCAGCCTGATCTTCTCCAGGTGCCTCGCAGCTGCACCTGAAGAAGATCGGGCAGGGAAGCCAGGCATGTCTCCCCACCTCCCCTTCCTTCTTCAGCCAGCCTGCCCTCCTTTCCCCCTGTGTGATTTAAATGCCTGGCTTCCCACCCAGCCCGATCTTCTCCATAGAATACAATGGAAAGATCGTGCTGTCCCTGCGGCGCGACTCTAGAGAGAAGGGGTTTAAACTTTAAACCCCTTCTCTCTTCCCCCCCCCCCAGGCAGGCCTGCTGGGGAAGGGGAGGCTCTTGAAGATGCCAACCCCCTTTTGCTTCCCCTTCTGACACACTTCCAGTGATGTCAGGGGGCGTGGCATATGCTAATGAGTTATATGCTAATGAGCTCCTGCACCTCTTTTCCTATGAAATGACCCCTAAAGGTAAAGGTTCCCTTGCTCGAAAGCCAGTCGAATCCGACTCCAGGGTTGCGGTGCTTATCTCCGTTTCAAAGCCGAAGAGCCAGCGCTGTCCGAAGCCGTTTCCGTGGTCATGTGGCCGGCATGACTAAACACCAAGGCGCACGGAACGCTGTTCCCTTCCCACCAAAGTGGTACCTATTTATCTACTTGCAATTTCTTGCTTTCGAAGTGCTAGGTTGGCAGGAGCTGGTACCAGAGACGGGAGCTCACTCCGTCATGCGGCACTCGGGTCTCAAACTGCTGAACTACTGACCTTCCATAGCCTGCAGTTCAGCGTCTTAACCACTTGAGCCACCGCAGCTCAATGACCCCTGCTCACATGTAAGTACTGCAGCCTTCTACAGTAGCTTTTTCACCGGCGCTCTTTTATCACATAGTTCCTCTTTGTGCACATGCATTACAAACATTCAAAAAGCAGCGCAGAAAATGAGGAATAAACCAGAAATGACGCCACCCCAAAATGAATGGAGGCAAAGGCGCTTTGATGCCAATACAACGACGGCTGGTGCAAGCAGGACCAGCAAGGTTAGGAGACTGAAATGCCACGGAACTTGACTGACACCTAGCGTCACCTGAATCACTCAGACCCTTTAAAGGAACAAATATTTCACTTGAAAAAGCACGCAACAGTCAAAGAGTCATCCCCCTTGCGGAAATACTGACAGAACTGTAAAGCATCTTGCAAGAGAAACATGCTCCTACCACTGGCTGTATGACTCATAACTTGATTCTGAAACCTGGTCAAAGAAGCGGCATGGAGTGTCACCAGCTTCTGAAACATTCCTAGTCCACCCCTGGAATAATGAGAAATGGCAGCAGATATGCCTATGACATAGTAGGCAGGCTTTTCTTAAACAACTTCATGGTAACCCGGCAGTTTACTGACAGTCCACCCCAAGAGGCTTTCCCCTGCCATCTTCCATGCACTGTTTTCCTTTCACGCAGCCCTGTTTTCATTTATCAAATGCATTCTGCTCATGGGCACACACAGGAAAACATAAAGCACGCTCCCAAGGACTAAAGGCTGGCTCATCGTTTTGTACCGGTGGTCATCAACAATTCAAAACATCAACAAATCAAACAGGGCAACAGGATTAGAGTCATGGTTTTGCTGCTAGAGGGGGCCACGGTGGCTCAGAGGTTAAGACGCTGAGCTGCAGACTGGAAGGTCTGTTGTTCAGCAGTTCGAGACCCTGGTGCCGCATGATGGAGTGAGCTCCCGTCTCTGGTCCCAGCTCCTGCCAACCTAGCAGTTCGAAAGCAAGAAATTGCAAGTAGATAAAACAGGTACCGCTCCGGTAGGAAGGTAACAGTGTTCCGTGCGCCTCGGCGTTTAGTCATGCTGGCTACATGAACATGGAAACGTCTTCGGACAGCACTGGCTCTTCAGCTTGGAAACGGAGATGAGCATCGCCCCCTAGAGTCAGATTTGACTAGCTTTCGAGCAAGGGAAACCTTTACCTTTGCTGTTAGAAAAAATATCAACATTTGTTAACAGAAAATCCTGGCCGGTCTTTGCTGCTGACAGAAATGCTACTAGTTCTGGGTAATACTCCTATGAATACCCTCTGATTATACATCAGTTCTCCACAAGATAAAAACAAGAACCATGACAGGTCAAAAGGAGAATTTAGCAACTAGTCCTGAGTCTCAACATTCTGCAGGACCTGCAAGACAGAGC
>NW_015159773.1:161536-165250 GCF_001447785.1 Gekko japonicus
CCCCCCCCCCAGGTTGCTGTATCCTACCCGCTGATAACTGGCCATACCGACCTACATCAATGGGCCGGATTCTCCCTACGGCAAGCTGTGATTATTGATTTTACATGTTTTAAATGTTATTGTATTTATTGAAATGTTGTAACCAATGCTCCCTCTAAGCTGTGGAGTCTTGTGAGCAAAAATTCTACTTTGTGAGCTACTCTGGCATTAAAGCTGTGAACGAGTGATTTGGCTACTGCATAAATTAGTTTGCTCCAGAGCCATCCTTCCTGAGCTAAGACAAAAATGTGTGAGCCGGAGGCTAAAAAACTGTGAGCTAGCTCACACTCACTCAGCTTAGAGGGAACACTGGTTGTAACCAATGTTCCCTCTAAGCTGTGGAGTCTTGTGAGCAAAAATTCTGCTTTGTGAGCTACTGGCATTAAAGTTGTGAGCGAGCAATCTAGCTGCTGCATAAGTTAGTTTGCTCTGGAGCCATCCATCCTAAGCCAAAAAAGTATGAGCCAGAGGCTACAAAACTGTGAGCTAGCTCACACTCACTCAGCTTAGAGGGAACACTGGTTGTAACCAATGTTCCCTCTAAGCTGTGGAGTCTTGTGAGCAAAAATTCTGCTTTGTGAGCTACTGGCATTAAAGTTGTGAGCGAGCAATCTAGCTGCTGCATAAGTTAGTTTGCTCTGGAGCCCTCCCTCCTGAGCTGAGACAGAAATGGGTGAGCCGGAGGCTAAAAAACTGTGAGCTAGCTCACACTCACTCAGCTTAGAGGGAACACTGGTTGTAACCAATGTTCCCTCTAAGCTGTGGAGTCTTGTGAGCAAAAATTCTGCTTTGTGAGCTACTGGCATTAAAGTTGTGAGCGAGCAATCTAGCTGCTGCATAAGTTAGTTTGCTCTGGAGCCATCCATCCTAAGCCAAAAAAGTATGAGCCAGAGGCTACAAAACTGTGAGCTAGCTCACACTCACTCAGCTTAGAGGGAACACTGGTTGTAACCAATGTTCCCTCTAAGCTGTGGAGTCTTGTGAGCAAAAATTCTGCTTTGTGAGCTACTGGCATTAAAGTTGTGAGCGAGCAATCTAGCTGCTGCATAAGTTAGTTTGCTCTGGAGCCATCCATCCTAAGCCAAAAAAGTATGAGCCAGAGGCTACAAAACTGTGAGCTAGCTCACACTCACTCAGCTTAGAGGGAACACTGGTTGTAACCCACCCTGAGCCCTGTTTACGGGATGGGCGGGCTATAAATGCGAAAAATGAATGAATGAATGAATTTGGTGGATATTGAGTGTTTTAAAATAATCAGATATATTACAACCGAATTCTCAGCTTTCCCCTGTAGCATGTGACGAGATTAATCAAGGGACCTAATTCTGAACATGGCCCCAGAATGCAGATTTTAAAAACCCGCAAAATGTGGCATGTACAAACAGAGAACTTTTCGGCAAACCTGGGGGAAGTCCTCACCTTGCAGAACAATCTCAGGAAAGGGGGGGAAAGTGAACAGTTTTGTGAAACCACAGCAGTTCAGTGTGTTGCCATTTTGAGGGCTGCCCGGCCATTTCCCAAGCCTTGCTGAAGGTGAGCACAGCTGCTGTCAGGAGACGTGAACGAGGAAGCGTAAGTGAGGAAGGCAGCGAGAGGAGACTGTGAAGGGAAACTGAGGTGGCCGCAGAGGCAGCGACTCAGAGAGTGAGCCGGAGAGAGGCAGCAGGTGAGCCAGTGAGGAAAAGAGAGGAGATAAAGGAGGAAGTGGTGAGCGAGCCAGCAAGGGAGAGAGGGAGGCAGCAAAGGAAGGAAGACGCCAGCAAACCAGGAGAGGGGCAGCAGCGATGAAAGGGGGAGTGTGAAGGGAGAGGGTGGGACATGAATGGGGGGAGGGCAAAACAGCAGGAGAAGGGAGGGGGGACCAGCAAGAGCAGGTAGGATTTCCTCTCCACTATGAGTTTCTTGCAGGTCTCCGCTTGTACCATACTAAATATATCCCAAAGGTAGCATAAAAGATAAAGGTTCCCTTGCTCGAAAGCCAGTCGAGTCCGACTCTAGGGTTGCGGTGCTCATCTCCGTTTCCAAGCCGAAGAGCCAGCGCTGTCCGAAGATGTTTCCGTGGTCATGTGGCCGGCATGACTAAACACCAAGGCACACGGAACTTCTTTCTATCCTTCAATAAATCCGTGCTCCCCCCCCCCACTTCCTTGCATCTTAGGGAGTATGGGCTTGTCTCTCTCGTGGGTATTAATTTATTTTTATTTATTTCATTAGCCTCCTTTCTACCTTGCTGAACTTAAGGCAAGTTACAATATAAATAAATCAGTTATTAAAAACAGGACAAAATACCACAATTAAAAATCTCAGTACTGACCTATTTAGGTCTACTATGTGGCACAACCCATATACAGAGAAAGACTTTGAGAAAGTTGCAATCCTCCTTGTAAAAAGGTAAAGGTTCCCTTGATCGAAAGCCAGTCGAATCCGACTCTAGGGATGCGGTGCTCATCTCCGTTTCAAAGCCGAAGAGCCAGCGCTGTCCGAAGACGTTTCCATGGTCATGTGGCCGGCATGTCTAAACACCAAGGCGCACGGAACGCTGTTCCCTTCCCACTGAAGTGGTCCCTATTTATCTACTTGCCATTTCTCGCTTTCGAACTGCTAGGTTGGCAGGAGCTGGAACTAGAGACGGGAGCTCACTCCGTCATGCGGCACACTCGGGTCTCGAACTGCTGAACGACCGACCTTCCACAGCCTGCAGTTCAGCGTCTTAACCACTTGAGCCACCGCAGCTCCAAAAGTAGCATAACTGAAGATAAAGCACTCAGGGCTCTATCAGCAAAGGGGGACAGAGAAAAACAGCTGAGAAGTTATTCTGAATACATATAGGAAGTCACTTTATACTCCGTCGGACCATTTGTCTACCCAGGTCACTGCTGTATGCTCTGACCGGCAGCAGCTTTCCAGGATATGAAACGATTTCTGTGTCGCCCACTGCATGATCCTTTCGACCAAAGATGCTGGGGACTGAACCTGAGACCTCCGGCATGCAAAGCAGATGCTCTTCCACTAAGCCAGAGCCCCTCTCTTATTGTATCGGCAATCTCTATACAGACCAGGAGAAGCAACAGACATCTTACCTGCTTAGAATCAATGGGAGCTGCGGGGGACTCTAGTTCTATGGTCACGGGCCCGTCGTTCTGGATATGGACCTGCATGTGGGCACCAAATTTGCCATCTGAAAAGAAGAAAGGGGGGGGGGGGGGGGGGGCTCTCTCTCTCAGTCCTAACCTGCCGCCGTGGAAAATACAAGTCGTCCACAGCGGGGAAGGAGGGAGGGATGTGTGCCAGCACAGAAGACACTCGATGAACATCAGTTACAGGTAAGTGCAACCATGTTTTCATCTTCGTGTCTTCTGTGCAGTCCTACATGGGAGTCTAGCAAGCTACACAAGACTCGGAGGCGGGTGTGGGCGAACAGTCTATTTCAGTAACGATTGTAACACTGCTGCACCCACAGATGCGTCAGCTTTAGAATCAACATCGATTGAATAGTGTTGAATGAAAGTCTAAGACGAAGACCAAGTAGCTGCTTTACATATGTGAGAAATATTGATAGACGCCGCGAAGGCAGTCGAGGTAGTTTGTGCCCTCGTAGAGTGGGCTCGGACTGGAAAGGGACAGGGGAGACCTGCAGAGGCATAACTGCTATGAATGGCTGAAACAATCCATCTG
>NW_015159773.1:165531-165765 GCF_001447785.1 Gekko japonicus
AACTCTACGAGCCTAAATAATGGCGACCAAAAAAATGACCTTGTGTGTCAAATGAACTAATGAACTCTTATCCAGTGGCTCAAACGGAGCCGCCATCATCTGTGTTAACACCAAATTGAGATCCCATTGAGGGAAGGGAGGCCGTACTACAGGGAATTTGATGTACAATCGCCTTAGAAACCGTTTCGATAAGGCATTGGAAAATATCGGCTTGGATTCAATTCCCAAGTGGAA
>NW_015159773.1:168576-168749 GCF_001447785.1 Gekko japonicus
TTTTGGCACCAAGGTGGCACCCACCAGGGGGGAACTTGTTCCCAATCGACAGGGTAGCCCCACGGATGAACGTCCCATCCTTGGCTGCCCGAAGAACCAGATCTGGAAGACTTCCTGGACGAATGAAGACTGATGACGTCCGCATCACCCACAACCGGGGACTCTCATCGACG
>NW_015159773.1:168884-173208 GCF_001447785.1 Gekko japonicus
GACGTCGAGCGCAACGGCGATGCCGGTAAGTTTGCCTCAGTTCCCATCGGGGACACAGTAGAGGACTTAGATAGGAAAACGGACTTCTTCGACGTCGAAGCTGCGACTGCGCCGATCGCCGACGTCACTGCGGTTGCCGAAGGCTCCGACGTTGAGCGCAACGGCGATGCCGGTAAGTTTGCCTCAGTTCCCATCGGGGACACAGTAGAGGACTTAGATTAAGGAACGTACTTCTTCGACGTCGAAGCTGCGACTGCGCCGATCGCCGACGTCACTGCGGTTGCCGAAGGCTCCGACGTTGAGCGCAACGGCGATGCCGGTAAGTTTGCCTCAGTTCCCATCGGGGACACAGTAGAGGACTTAGATTTGCCCGTTTTTGCCTTTTTCTGAGGCGGTTGGGCAGATACGGACCTTTTCCGGCTCCTCCCTGCCGAGACCTGCTTCGGCTTTTGGGATTTTAAAGGGCCCTCGACGACGTCGGTAGTGAGATTCGACGGGGAGGGAGTACTAGTGCCCCGAGACAAGGTCTGCTCCCAAAGGGCTGCTTTCAACTTTAATGCTCTCTCCTGCTTGGTTCTCGGGCTTACCATACCGCAGATTTCGCAGGAGGTTGTGTTGTGGCCCTCTCCCAGACACAGGAGGCATTTTAGATGGTCATCTGTAGTAGCCATCTTCGACCCACAAGCCTGGCATTTCTTGAAGAGAGCCATGGAGTTGAGATCTCCAGAGAAAAGATGGTAAAAAAAGAAAAAACTGAATTTTGTTTAAACCTGAGGTAAAAGAACAGTAGCTCTGGAAAATATGTCCTTTCCTCACGGCGGCAAAAAAAGGACTGAGAGAGAGAGGTGCCTCCCCCTCCCCTCGTCACGTGACCAAATGGGCGGGAAATGGCTCATTTCACAATTCTCTCCGAGGGGAGGGGGGACTCAATTCTTACAGGATTGAGAAAGCTCTTGGAATGTTCTTCCGCGGCAGGCCTGCCTTCCGGCAGTCCCATGTGGGACTGCACAGAAGACACGAAGATGAATATTTTGGTTTCCTACTTCCCTATCTTAGGAAGGCGGTTTGGCCACAGCCTATGGTTAGTCTTGCATAACTTTCCCCACAACTATGAGAGTGAAACTTTAAAACAAAACAGAGAGAGAGACAGACAGACAGACACAGACAGAGAGAGAGAGACAGAGACACCAGTGTTCCCTCTAAGCTGAGTTAGTGTGAGCGAGTTTACAGTTTTTTAGCCTCCGGCTCACACATTTTTGCCTTCGCTCAGGAAGGATGGCTCCAGAGCAAACTAATTTATGCAGCAGCCAAATCGCTCGCTCCCAACTTTAATGCCAGCAGCTCACAAAGTAGAATTTTTGCTCACAAGACTCCACAGCACTGATATAGACGCCCCTCTTTGAGAATCAACTCCATTTTACTGAGAACGACTGGGAGTTTGGATTTCAGAGACTGGCCCTTCATGCAGCCATCCCCCCCACCCCAGGCTTTAGTTCAGCAGCTTTTTCAGGCATTATAAATCCGCCATGTTATGTGATTATTTGGAGGGAACTTTTCATTTTGACACAACTGTCAAAACAAAAAAGCTCCATCTGTCACTCAGAGCTGATTGTTATCGGCAGAACAACAACTATAAACTGGGCTGCACTGAAGCCCCTGGCGCAGCTGACAGGCGCCTGACATTTTAGAAACTGATTTAAGCGCTATCTGAGGCAACCCGTTACAAAAGACCGTGAGACCCAACCGTATCTTTGCACTGCCAATCAAGATCTCAGCCCTTTCTCTAGTTATTCCTTTCCATTCAGGCAGGATAACAAAATGCTTTCTTTTCTTTTCTTTTCCTTGCTATTTTTGATGCTTCAGATTACCCCGTTTTAAAGTCTGCCATCTGGCAGGAAGGTTAAGCACACATCACTGTCTGGGTGGGACACGTCAACTCAGAAGAGACCCGCAGCACGCGGTTCGTGGCTCGGCAAGCTTTTTCACTGGCCGACTGCTTGGCACAGGGCGGCCCACGGACCAACGGGCTTTCTAGTCAAGTGCGTTAAAATGGCCCCTGCAAGCCGCTCCCTTTGACCAGAGGGATGGGGAATTTACCCAACTGTCCCAAGTCCAAAGTTATTAGACCTTCATAAAGAGTTTGGGGAGGGGTCATGGCTCGGTGGGAGAGCGTCTGCTTGACATGCAGAAGGTCCCTGGTTCGATCTCCAGCATCTCCGGTTAAAAACACCTCTACCGTGGAGGTATGAAAAAGTGGAAATTTTTTGGGAAAAGTATAAAACAACTAATCTTAGAGATAGCAGAAATAGATTTACCATTGGAACCTGAAATATACCTGTTGAACATGTTACCGGACAGAATAAAATATAATGATATACGATTGATACTGTACATTTCTTACAAATGCTAGAATATCCATAGCAAAATGTTGGAAGTCAAGACAATTTGCCAAATAGAGAAGAATTGATTATAAAAATTATGGAAATAAAAGAAATGGACAAAGTAAATACGTTACTCGTGGGAAAGTACGATTATGTGTTTAAGAAAAGATGGCAGAAATTAGATAGTTGGTTTGAAATGTATAGATAAGAAACTCCAAAAAGTGATGTAAATGAATATACTTTGGTGTTATTTTTATACTAGGGAGCAAGGCCCGTTGAGCAGGGCGATACAACGGGCAGCTAGCCCCACTCCGTCGCCTCCTCCCCCTCTCTGCCCTGACCCAGGCGGCCGCCGGTCTTAGGCTGGCGGCCGTTGTCTCCAGCCACTCGCGGCTGTCAGCTGTCCCCTGCACGGCGCTCACCTCCTCCCCCTCTCCGCTCTGACCGTCGCAGCCGCCCGTCGGCTCCAGCCACCCCTCTGCACTGTGCTGGCGTCCTCCCCCTCTCCGGCCTGACCCAGGCGGCCGCTGGTTGCATCCCGGCGGCCGCCGCAGCTGCCCGTCACCTTGAGCCCCCGGGAAGATCCTGCGCAGGCCGTCGCTGCCGGCGGTCACCTCCAGCCACCCCTCCGTACATCGCCCGCCTCCTCCGCCGTGCCCCAGCCAGCCGCCGGCCTTAGCCTGGCGCCCGTGGCAGCCGCCTGCCGCCTGTAGCCGCCGGGAAGATCCTGCGCAGGTCACTTGAAGCTGCGTCTGAGGTGGGACTCAGACGACGTGGCCAATGGGACGTGGGCGAGCTGTCCATACACTGTAGGTGCGCATTACGTGACTTTGCGTCTTACAGAATTATATTATAGGGAGAGATTATAAAAAACTAAAATAAAATAAAAAACACCTCTACCCAAGACCCTGGACAGCTGCCGCCTGTCTGAGTAGGCAGGACTGACTTCAATGGACCAAGGGTCTGATTCGGTATAAGGCAGCTTCACGTGTGGCGTTCACCTCTCCCATCTTATTCCACTGCCTCTAACAAGGAAAAAAAATTTTTTTTACCACTTCTATATACATATTTTTTTATCTTGCCCTTCCTCAGGAAATGTGGGTTTCTGGTGGGGGGGAAAGAGACCCAGCGTGGTATACTGGTTAGATAGTTGGACCAGGGCTTGGGAGACTCAGGTTCAAGTCCTCCTTCCCCCAAGCCATGGAGCTCATCAGGGAAGCCAGGGCCAGTCACATTCTTTCAGCCTAAACTACCTCACAAGGTTGCCTAAACTACCTCACAAGCTCATCAGGGAAGCCAGGGCCAGTCACATTCTTTCAGCTTAAACTACCTCACAAGCTCATCAGGGAAGCCAGGGCCAGTCACATTCTTTCAGCTTAAACTACCTCACAAGGTTGCCTAAACTACCTCACAAGCTCATCAGGGAAGCCAGGGCCAGTCACATTCTTTCAGCCTAAACTACCTCACAAGCTCATCAGGGAAGCCAGGGCCAGTCACATTCTTTCAGCTTAAACTACCTCACAAGGTTGCCTAAACTACCTCACAAGCTCATCAGGGAAGCCAGGGCCAGTCACATTCTTTCAGCCTAAACTACCTCACAAGCTCATCAGGGAAGCCAGGGCCAGTCACATTCTTTCAGCCTAAACTACCTCACAAGGTTGCCTAAACTACCTCACAAGCTCATCAGGGAAGCCAGGGCCAGTCACATTCTTTCAGCCTAAACTACCTCACAAGGTTGCCTAAACTAACTCACAAGCTCATCAGGGAAGCCAGGGCCAGTCACATTCTTTCAGCCTAAACTACCTCACAAGGTTGCCTAAACTAACTCACAAGCTCATCAGGGAAGCCAGGGCCAGTCACATTCTTTCAGCCTAAACTACCTCACAAGCTCATCAGGGAAGCCAGGGCCAGTCACATTCTTTCAGCCTAAACTACCTCACAAG
>NW_015159773.1:173808-187505 GCF_001447785.1 Gekko japonicus
CCCCCCGGTGGGAAAGTGTTAGCCGACAAACGGAAGGTCCGCGCGTAAGCTCAAAAGCGGAGAGAGATCTACACAGCTTCAAAGAAAAGCCTGCAATGGGCCATTCCGGCCAGACAGTGGCAGTGGTGCGCTGCGACCGAGAAAATACTGACGACATCAAGTGACGCCGACTAAAACAGAAAGCTGCCGGGACATGTCTGATGCTTACAGCTGACCAAACTCTCTGTCAACTGTGAAGTGTGTGTGATTAAAAATGATATATGTTGTCCTCCGTTACCCCCATCATTGTTAGACCCGTGTCTACACATGGGTAACTGTAAATCGCTCAGAGCCAGCAGCTCTGCAAGGATTGAGCGATCAATAAATTGAAAGATTATTATTATTATTACAGGAACAAAATGGGGGGGGGGCCCGACCACGGAGGCAGTGTCTCATCAACCAGCCACATGACCACCTTTCTCTTCCAAGCAGGGAAGACAAAAAACAAAATAAAAACACTCAGAGCTTTCTCTCCCCTGCTCCTCAGAATCAGATGTTCTCTTAGAATATTCTAACATTCTTCCTTCTTTTATGCACCTCAGATTTTATGCACTCCTTCTGAATGGCAGACTCTGGTCTCCTGACTCCATAAAATGTGCAGAGATGTGCGTCTGGATTTATATATTTTTGACATATGCACATGTTGTGGTTGACCTTGAAGCCCTGTGACCGCTGGACTTCAATCTGAGGAAGGGAAAGCGACGTATGTTTCTCTGCCCTGATACCCAGGATTCACATAAGGGGTGTTTCTGAGGGAATAAGCCTTAACTGAAATCTTGTTGGCTGGGAACAGAGGGAGGACCTTTTTTGCCATCCCGAAGGAGTTAAGAGTGACCACTGCCTTGGGAGCATTCTGACCTAGCTTAAAGATCTGGCTGCTACGGTAGGGTTCCCAAATCTTACCTGGCTGCCGGGGGGGGGGGGGGCCTGGTCCTCTTCCTGGAGTTCTTTGGCGCATGCGCCATGATGACATCACCAGGAAGTGACATCATCTTGCAGGGCACATTGCAGGGGACGCTCTATCATTTAAGGAAAAACTCGATGGCTTTTCCTTAAATGATCGAGTGTCCCCCCTGCAACGTGCCCGGCGCAATGATGTCACCTTCGGGTGAGGTCAATGCGCTAGGGTGCATTGCCGCAAACAGAGCACTTTGGGGGCGGGGTTCTCCCCGCCGGCTGGATTGAGGCCGGTGGATCTTGGGGGCCTGAAAGTGGGCAGACCCCCGCCCCCGTCAGGGGGATGGCAGCCCTATGCTACGGATGGGTGTCAATTTAGAAGACTGAGATGCTGTTAGGGTGGTATATACTGCGGAGGGTGGGGTGGAGAACAGTTCCATTGTTTGAATGATTACTGATCTTCTATCATTTGTTCTTAAGGTATATTGCGAACTGCCATAGTATGGAGCCTAGATACTATTTACAGTCTGCTTTCTCACTGAGAAATGTACTAAAAGGTAGAAAGGCAGGATAACGTTGTAATGGATAGCCAAAAGAAGTGATAGTACGGCTTACAATAGCACGTTTCAGCATTTCATTTGGACACCCTTTTTTTGTAGCAGGAATAAACACAGACGGAAGTGCCAAAATTACTCTGAGCATATAGCTAGATGTTAAGACGAGACAAGGAAGTTGTGTGTGCTCTGCTTCTATACTGCAGCCAATCTAATTTCACAAAGGATTACTGAAGACAATGCAGGGCCAAAGGCCAGGACAGGAGAATGCACTTTCCAGGGCTGATATACCTCAAGCAAGCACCATACATCATTTATTGAAAGCGGTTTTATGCCACCTTTCCAGCCGATCAGGGTCCTCACAGGGACAAGCATGAGAACATTAAAACATCTGAACAATTCGAAACAACATCATCCAATAAACACACAAACGTATAGTGCCAGAACCAGGGAGGAGGCTGATAACACACACACACACACACACACACACAAATAGCTTTCACACACTAGTGGAATACAAAGAGAAAAATGAATTCCCTGGTGAAAGAGTTCCAACGTTTTGGTGCCCCTACTAAGTCAGCCCTGTCTCAGACCAACACCCACCTAGTCCTGGATGCCGGGGGAACTGAAGATGACCGGAGAGAACAGATAGGTTCATATGGGAGAAGGCGGTCCTTAATGTATGTTGGTCCCAAGTCCATGCGGGGCTTTAAAGATCAATACCAGCACCTTGCAGTGAACTGGTGGAAGTCACTTCAACACTTGGATTTAGAGACTGTTGAAGTACTGATTTCGCTTTTAACAGCAGTAGCTTTTTTTGCTGGTGTAGAAAGAATATTCTCTTCCTTTGGACTCAATTCATTCTAAATTGAGACATCGTTTGGGACCCGATAAAGCAGGAAAGCTTGTTTTTCTTTTCCAGATTATGAACAAACAAGAAGATGAAGATGAGTGAGCTACAGACGACAGTAGTTTAAGATTTTCATGCATGGACTGGGCTGATGGTCTAAGTTTTTTAAAATATATGTATTTTGTTTAGCCACATAAATTAACGAGCACGGATGTTTAAACAAATACAAGAATACATATGCTATAATGTTATTGCTTTAGTTAAATAAAACTATTTAAATTGTTATTACTAAGGTAATGATTATTTTCCCCCTTCCAATAAAGTACAGCAGAAAAGTTGTCCAAATATGAATGACTAACTTATTAAACTGGAGATGGTTTGCCTCGAACTTATCTAGCCATGATGTGTTTCTAATAGCATAACCAAATCGGTAATTTTCTGATACAACTGTAAAACTAATCTGAACATCTGTTATTCTAAAAATGAAACCTTCATCTGGTTGTAAATATTAAGATTTTACCAACAAGAATGAGTTGTTATGCAGAAAACCATGGTTTAAGTCTAGTCTTACTTACTAGTGATTCAAATTGTGATTTATATTGATTTAATTCAAATTCACCCTGTTTACGACTGGCACGAGCCACCCACCATCCCACTAAACAGTGTTGTTTTAATGTCCCAAGAATGCTTTTTTAATGGACTGAGAGAACTACATGTTTTGCTCTGGAACCACTGACCAGGGCTTTTTTTTTGTAGAAAAAGCCCAGCAGGAACTCATTAGCATAATAGGACACACCCCTGACAGCACAGCTCATTAGCCTATTAGAAGAAGAAGAGATTGGATTTATACCCACCTTTTTATATTAGGCCACACCCCCATGTTACCAGAAGTGTGGTCATCCAGCCACACCCACCTTTTGCTTCTTATTCTGTTTATTTTGTTGTCAAACCCCTTGGCTTTTTTTGTAGCAGGAACTTCTTTGGATGTTAGGCCACACACCCCTAATGTAGCCAATCCTAATGAGTTTCTGCTGTTAGGTGTGGCCTATTATGATAATGAGTTCCGTGCTGGGCGTGGCCAACTCAGGAGCCAGCCGGAACTCCGTTCCTGTGCGTTCCTGCCCCAAAATAGTCCTGCCACTGACCCTTCTCTACACACTTGGGGGAAGAAAGATCTAACTGCCGCCATTGACTAATAGATGCCTACAAATGAACGCAAGTACTTCCCAAAAGGCTCTCCGCTTTCATGACACACAGAGAATCCTCCTTGACAAAGTTTCCCTCCACTTATCTAGGCTACCTGGATTCTGCGTTACCTTTAACGAGCTCTGGCTTGTACGTTTTGCAGAGCTGTTCCAGGAAGCTATTGTAAAAGGTTTCGGCTTGGTCTGTGGGCATTGCCATGTGATAATCGGGCTTGTTGCCTTTCAGAACACACTGCAGAGTGAACTGGCTGACACAGAGCACTTCGTACTGCTTGTCCATGACACTTTTAGACCAGTGCTTCCCGCTTTCATCTTCAAACACGCGGAGGTTTAATATCTTTCGAACCCTAAGCATAGAGCAAACAAGCATGGAAATAAAATCACATGGTTTGACATTAAAAAATGGGATAGAACACAACCAGAAAATAGCATTGTTCCTTAAGAATTCACATTTTTGGTGACTGATTTATTTATAGTCTGCCTTTCGGACAGGAACATAAGAACATAAGAGATGCCAATGTTGGATCAGGCCAAAGGCCCATCCAGTCCAACACTCTGTATCAAACAGTGGCCAAAATACCAGTGCCATCAGGAGGTCCACCAGTGGAGCCAGGACATTAGAAGCCCTCCCACTGTTGACCCCCCCCAAGCACCAGGATGACAGAGCATCCCTTGCCCCAGAGTCCCTATCTATACCTTGTGGCTAATAGCCACTGATGGACCTCTGCTCCATATGCTTATCTAATTCCCTTTTGAAGCCGTCCGTGCTTGTAGCCGCCACTACTTCTTGTGGCAGTGAATTCCAAGTGTTAATCACTCTTTGGGTGAAGAACACAGGGACTCAAGGAAGATTATACACAGTGAGCCGCTACAATCATAGAAATGGGATATTCAATAACCAGTACATTAGTATTTCAGAAGTCTGGAATGACCAGAAAGAAGCAGACCCATAGCATAAGAATTCACATGACACATTAAGAAATACAGAAATTACATAAACAGGATCCTACTTACAATAAGCTGTATGCAGCAGTATAGACCACAGTCCCTAATTATTTATCAAGGCAAGTTTGTAAAACCATTTTGTGCAGTGCAACCGTATTACATGAGCAGAATTCAGCCGCCACAATCGAAACGTTAACACTGGCAGAAGAAACTGCACAAATATGCAACACGAGTTAAATTGCGTTGTCCTGACTTACATGTGTTCAAGTTCCTTCTGCGTGTCTTCCACAGACAGACCCAGGAGTACACAAATGCCTCGTCCAATGGAGCTTATTTGTTCCCCACCAACTGTAGAAGGAAGGGTTTAAAATTAAAAAAAAAAATGTTAAAACTTGCAGGGTCTCTCTCATGCCACAAGAAAAATCCTAGTAACCCGCAATCATAATGACTGTGAGGCTTTAAAGCAGAGGAGTCGAACTCATTTGTCATGAGGACTGGATCTGACATAAATGTCACTTTGCCGGCCAGGCCATGTGTGCCATAACATGTAATGCCAGGTACTGGAGACATAAACTGTATAAAGGACAGCAGCTGGTAAGCTCCAAGTTCTTGTATCCTCACTGCAAAGTCTCATGGGCTGGGAGGGGGGGTGCAAAGGAAAACCATATGGGCAGACCGAGTTAAGTTGGTGGAAACTGTTCTTAAGGAAAGAATTAGTAGGCACAATGATGAACAAAAATCTACTGAGGAAGACTCAGCATGGGTTCTGTAAGGGAAAGATCTTGTCTCACTAACCTGTTAAGTGTTCTTTGAGGGAGTGAACAAACATGTGGACAAGGGGGACCCAAGAGATGTTGTTTACCTTGACTTCCAGAAAGCTTTTGATAAAGTTCCTCATCAAAGGCTCCTAAGTAAGCTCAATAGTCACGGGATAAAAGGACAAATCCTTTTGTGGATCAAAACTGGGTAATTAATAAGAAACAGAGTTTTTCTCAGTGGAGGGTGGTAAGCAGTGGGGTACCACAGGGATCAGTACTGGGTCCGATGCTTTTTAACCTATTTATTAATGATTTGGAGTTGGGAGTAAGCAGTGAGGTGACTAAATTTGCAAATAACATGAAGTTGTTCAGGGTGGTGAGACCAGGGAGGATTGTGAGGCACTCCAAAGGCATCTGTCGAGGATGGGCGAGTGGGTGTCAGCATGGCAAACGGGGTTCAGTGTGGCCAAGTGCAAAGTGATGCACATTGGAGACAAAAATCCGAACTATAAATACACGTTGATGGGGTCCGAACTGGCAGAGACTGACCAAGAGAGAGATCTTGGCAGTCATAGTAGATCACTCACTGACAATGTCGAGACAGTGTGCAACTGCAATAAAAAAGGCCAATGCTATGCTGGGGCTTATTAGGAAGGGAATTGAAAACAAATCAGCCAGTATCATAATGCCCCTGTATAAATCAATGGTGCAACCTCATTTGGAGTACTGTGTAGAGTTCTGGTCACCACACCTCAAAAAGGATATCATAGCATTGGAAAAAGTGCAGAAAAGGGCATTAGAAACTAGAATGATAAAAGAGTTGGAACATTTTCCCTATGAAGAAAGGTTAAAACACTTGGGGCTCTTTAGCTTGGCGAAACGACGGCTGAGGGGTGACATGATCGAGGTTCATAAGATTATGCATGCTATAGAGCAGGTAGAGAAAGAGGTACTTTTCTCCCTTTCTCACAATACAAGAACTCGTGGGCACTCAATGAAATTACCGAGCACTCAGGTTAGAACGGATAAAAGGACATAATTCTTCACCCAAAGAGTGATTAACACATGAAATTCACTGCCACAGGAGGAGGTGGCGGCTACAAGCATGGACGGCTTCAAGAGGGAATTAGATAAGCATATGGAGCAGAGGTCCATCGATGGCTATGAGCCACAAGGTATAGATGGGAACTCTTGGTCTGGGGCAAGGGATGCTCTGTATTCTTGGTGCTTGGGGGGGGGGCATCAACAGTGGGAGGGCTTCTAATGTCCTGGCCCCACTGGTGGACCTTCTGATGGCACCTGGTATTTTTGGCCACTATGTGACAGAGTGTTGGACTGGATCGGCCATTGGCCTGATCCAGCATTGGCTTCTCTTATGTTCTTATGACCAGAGAGCCAGCGGTGCAGAACTGGGTGGATCCTCCCACACTGCCTGACTGCTGCAGACGAGGTTGTTCCACCATGCGGAAGCCACAATCAGAGTGGCTCTGCCCACTCCCCCTCGAGCAGTCTCCTGTCCCCTCCCTTGCACTAGTTGCTTGTGGGCTGCATAACAGCCCTGAGCGAGCCAGTTCTGGCCCCCGGACCTTATGTTTGAAATCCCTGCTTTAAAGGTTCTTCTTTGAATTTATACGCATACCCAGGGCTCTTTTTGTAGAAAAAGCCCAGCAGGAACTCATTAGCATAATAGGCCACACCCAACAGCAGGAACTCATTAGCCTATTAGGCCACACCCCTGACAGCACAGCTCATTAGCTTATTAGGCCGCACCCCCATGTTACCAGAAGTGTGGTCATCCAGCCACACCCACCTTTTGCTTCTTATTCTGTTTACCTTGTTTGTTGTCAAAACCCAGGGCCTTTTTTTGTAGCAGGGACTCCTTTGCATGTTAGGCCACACACCCCTAATGTAGCCAATCCTAATGAGTTCCTACTGTTGGGTGTGGCCTATTAGGCTAATGAGTTCCTGCTGGGCGTGGCCAACCCGGGAGCCAGCCGGAACTCCGTTCCTGTGCGTTCCTGCCCAAAAATAGCCCTGCTCGTACCCAGTTTTCCTCGGAATGTTATGCAAAGAGCCATTCTCTTCACATATAAGCCAAAAGAACGAGGACACCGCTGCTCTCTGAAATGACTTTCTGCTCTGATCGAAGGTTAGTCTGGAGCAGACCCTCTGAATGTCATGTGCAGCCAAATACATTAAAGCACTCCTGTACTCCTACACTTAACAGCTGGACGGGAGAAAGACAGTCTGCGGGCAATGGTTCTCCCACAATGTTGTGCTGCACCTGACAACATTATTTTGCTACACTGTCTACTTAATAAACAGGAGCCTGTACCCTCGCTGAATTGATCTGGCAGTATGAGTGGATGTATCTACCCTTTCTCTTAAGCAGCTTACTAACACAGGGTGACTTTGAAATATTACGTAACAGATTTTAACCCGTATGAATCAGCTTGGCCACTGAGCATCAATTTGATTTTGATCAAAAGATGCCAAACTGTTTACAAATCACCCCACATTAAAAAAAAAACCTAATAAATATGTCTGACTTTTACACAATATGCCAAAGAACTAGCCATTCTGAAACAGATTTCATTCATTTCCACAGCGGGATAGAAAGGCGAAATTGAAAATCGGCCAGTATTTACACCTAAGCATCACAGACATCAACCCATAGACATCCGTTAATGGGGGAAGCAAAATCAAGGCTCTTTCTTACTTTGGTGTGTGTGTGTGTGTATTTTTTTGTATTTTTCATGTATGTGTGTAAGTATATGTGCACCTGGAAGTCATGGTGACCTCTGGAGACTGATCCCTACTGGGGCCTGGAGGATTTTCAGAGAGGTGGCTGAATAAAGCCTGCCCCCGCCTCCCGACTGCTGGTATTCCAAGGAGGTCTCCCATCCAAGTACTTGCCAGAGTCGACCCTGCTTAGCTTCTGAGATCTGACTTGCCTGGGCTATCAGGTCAGGGCATGGCTCTCTATTACTTTTGTAGGGCAAGCCTGCACTTTGCTGGTGGCATACCACTTCCAGACAAAGTAATGCACTTCATGACTATGGACACAGATTATGCAGCAGAAAAACTAACCGCTTCTGAGCTGCCTTGGAACCATCGCTAAGACAGTGTCATCCTCCAATGAACCAAAAATGAGGCCGCTAGGTGTCTGCCACCATTTGCTCAGTTATAGATTAGTGAGCAAAACACTGGCAAAAAGGCAGGGCATATTACCTGAAAAAGTGGACATGGCATGGGATTTTGCACTCAGACCTCACTACCCACCACAAAACACAAATCACTGCATACGCTGTGTGGCCAGGCAAAGGATCCATGGGAAGACAAGTTGGGTTTTGTTTGTTTTGTTTTAGTTTTTAAAGCTGGTATTATATAATTCACTCCTTCCTGGAAATGTAAAATATCTGGAAATTTTGAAGCCCTAAGGGGGGAGCTGTGGTAGTTCAGGAGTTTGAGACCTGCGTGTGCCGCATGACGGAGTGAGCTGCTGTCTCTAGTTCCAGCTCCTGCCAACCTAGCAGTTCGAAAGCAAGAAATTGCAAGTAGATAAATAGGTACCACTTCAGTGGGAAGGTAACAGCATTCCGTGCGCCTTGGTGTTTAGTCATGCCGGCGACATGACCACGGAAACGTCTTTGGACAGCGCTGGCTCTTCAGTTCTGTAACGGAGATGAGCACCGCAACCCTAGTCGGATTCGACTGGCTTTCGAGAAAGGGAACCTTTACCTTTACCTAAGGGGGGGAAAACCCCAAACGTCCCACCCTCCGGAAAAAACAGAAATTGGGAGCGGGGGATATACACTTTCCTATCAAACATATTTTGCTGCCTTAATGATACAAAATGCATAATGTATAACTTATCATACAAAACTGTACTAATTGGCAGTTTTATGGAATTTGAAAGTATAAATGCCTTTGTTTTCTACATTCTAAACTGCAGGACTTGAAGAGCCAGCTGCAAACTGCTGCACCCTGTGCTCCTTTAGCTGATGTGCTTTAATTTTTGCCATCTGAGAGACCGGGTGTGTGTGTGTGAAATTCTACAACAAATTTCTGCAGTAAAGAAGTGTGTTATTCTCTAATGGTCACAGCTGGTAGGATTACCAACATCAAGTTCAACTTCCTAACATATAAAACAATGAATTCTGTAACCAAATGCATTACCGCCTACCAACTGCTGCCCAAATTACTTACATTTAAACAAAACATGGCCTCGAAAATATATATGTTCAAAAATATACTACAGCAATTAACATTACCTAATGCTGTAGATTCTTGTCATGTAAAATTTTTATGCTATACATTTTGAGTAAAACTCTTGTCTTAAAAAGCATTTCACTCTTTCCATAATATTTTTCAGCGCTCCTCAAAATTTCTCAGCTCTTCCGGAACAATCACAACTTTTACAGCTGCAAAGGGAGAAAGCAAATTTGGTCCTATGGTTTCAAGGGGTCCCAGAATTAAAAGGCGAGAATCTAAAGCAACTCCTGAGTGAAGCATTAGCCCCAGTTACAGATCTGAAAACGGAGTATCTTGCAAGCGAAATGGATGTGGTCTACAGGTCCTATTCCGTGTACATCAAGAAGAATAATCTGCCTGGGGAAATAGTGGTCAGATTCTCAAAGTGGCATGTGAGGGATTCCACCCTGAAAGCAACTACAGGAACACCCTTGAAAATCGGGGACAATACCATCAGGATTCTAAAAGACATCCCATTTAAAATAAGGCAAAAGAGAAAGAAATATAAAGACTTAATCCTTTTTCTACAAACAAACAGCATTATCTACAGATGGTTAATTCCAGAAGGCGTCATTTTCAAGCTACATGATGAAAAAGAAAATATTGACTCTGTCTCCAAAGCACGTGAGTTCCTGAGAGTGCAGCTGGGAGAGACAGCCGAGGTTGAGAAGGAAGAAGATGACAACAAATCCAGTGGCGAACTGGACTCGGTGTCTTCTGACGAGGACTCTCTTTCCAATAAGGGGGCGGCTGCCCCCAAACGTACATATAAATTGAGGATTAGAAAAGATAAGACAAAATGAAGGCTGAAGGACTCTGAAGTGTGCCTTTAAACTTTAGTTTTATTATGGGATGCTCTGGGGGTTCTCTTAAACAGTTAAATCATTGGATAAAAAGATAAAAAAATTAGCATAACCGACTATGTTCAAAGTAGTACTAGCAATTTAAGATTAACATTTATATAAGCTGTTGTTATGATCTCCTATACTTGGGGTTTTAGTTAGTAGTGGTTTTCTTTCCTTTCTCCCTAGATGTAGTTACCCTTTCCCAATTTTTCATTGTAGTTTGTAGTCTATTAAAAAATGCAATAAAAAATCCCCTCGGGGGGGGGATAAATAAATAAATAAAATTTCTCAGCTCTTCCATTGGCAGAACTGAAAGAGACCATGGAAACAAACTGGTTTCATTACCACCCTCTTTCCCCCGAAGTTTCATATCTCATCTCTACATCCTCCAAAACCCAGTGAGGGTTCAAGGTCAGAAGATGCAGCTTCTGAGCCAAGGAGCCCAAAGGCTCTTCTCCTCACAGACACTGAAGTTACACTACAAATATACCTGGCAAATGTAAGAAAACACCATCCACCAGGCAATTCAAAACCCAACACTGGTGAGCATATACTCAACCACAAGACAGTTCTTAGACATCTGCAGTTCCCTGGCTGAGCGGCATCAGGTTTCTTACTGTGTAGACTCACAGTTTAAAATTTTGGCTCTTTTTGTCGAACTTGTTCGCCACCCCTGGTGTAGACTGTGAAACGGCCCTGAACAATGCTCCCTCTAAGCTGCGGAGTCTTGTGAGCAGCAATTCTCCTTTGTGAGCTACTGGCATTAAAGTTGTGAGTGAGCGATTTGGCTACTGCATCAATTAGTTTGCTCTGGAGCCGTCCTTCCTGAGTTAAGACAGAAATCTGTGCGCTGGAGGCTAAAAAACTGTGAGCTCGCTCACACTAACTCAGCTTAGAGGGAACACGGGCCCTGAGTGCTTCATGCCTGGTGTCGTTCAAGAGAGAAACCAGCTAAATGCTGTCTCAAATGGTACAGGAAAGGATGCTCCATCCCATACCTCTGACGAATGTACCTGCGCCCAGTGTTCCCTCTAAGCTTAGTTAGTGTGACCTACCTCACAGTTTTTTCTCCTCTGGCTTACACATTTTTGTCTCAGCGCAGGAAGGCTGCTGCCAGAGCAAACTGATTTATGCAGTAGCCAAATCGCTCGCTCACAACTTTAATGCCAGTAGCTCACAAAGTAGAATTTTTGCTCACAAGACTCCACAGATGAGAGGGAACATTGCCTGCGCCACCTCTATGTCCTATTCCAACCTACATTTTTAACTTAAGACTACACTATTTAAAATACAACAACAAAGATAAGGAAGTTAAGCACTGAATTATACATGTAGTTACAGCAGCAAGAATTCTTTATGCTACGTACTGGAAGAAATCAGAGATACCAACGGAAAACGAACTTTTGACAAAAAAAAATTGAAATAGCAGAAATGGATATATCGGACTTATTAAAAGACCGAAGTCAACAAAAAGCGAGAGATAATTGGATACTATTTTACAACTGGGCGTAAACAAACTTTGAAGACCACGAACAATGAACAGAACTATTATAAACTTGGAGAAACTCTTAACTTGGAACTGTGCAGAACCTGACTTTCCCCCGGGAATCATTACAGAAGAGTTTAGCAGTCTGATTAAGCGTCACTGGCTTTAGTAAATGAAATGAAAAGAAAAGAGATCTGGAAACAAAGAATTAAGACAGAAAACATGTCACAGCTGTTATATAAGCTTGATGGAACTTCTCTTTAGGTCTTAGCCCATTCCTTGTATCCTTCCTGCCCTATTATGTTAAGACCAAATAAGAAGAAAAGATTGGATTTATACCCCGCCCTTCACTACCCAGAGGTGTCTCAGAGCGGCTTACAATTGCCTTTCCCTTCCCCTCCCCCACAACAGACACCCTGTGAGGTAGGTGGGACTCAAGAGAGCTCTGACAGAAACTGCTCTTGAGAGAACAGCTCTGAGAGAACTATGGCTTTCCCAAGGTCATCCAGCAGCTGCAAGCGGAGGAGTGGGGAATCAAACCCGGTTCTCCCCGATTAGAATCCGCGCACTTCACCACTACACCAAACTGGCTCTTGTAAATAAATAAACAAATAAATGAAGAAGAGGAGGAGGAGGAGAAGACTGGATTTATACCCCGCCCTTCACTACCCAAAGGTGTCTCAGAGTGGCTTACAAACTCCTTTCCCTTCCCCTCCCCGCAACAGACACCCTGTGAGGTGGGTGGGGCTGAGAGAGCTCTGACAGAAACTGCTCTTGAGAGAAAAGCTCTGTGAGAACTGTGGCTTGCCCAAGGTCATCCAGCAGCTGCAAGTGGAGGAGTGGGGAATCAAACCCGGTTCTCCCCGAAAAGAGTCCGCACATTTTAATCACTACACCAAACTGGCTCGGATGATCTTTTCTTTTTTCTTTAAAAATTAAGCCCTGTTCCGTGGGTGAGAGTAGAAAAGAGGCACTCTGCACATGCTTAACGGCCCCCGCCTCGGCTCCCTCGGGCTCTTCCGCGCACTGAACCACGACACCAGACTGGCTCTTGTAAATAAATACACAAATAAAAATGTGTATTAAACAAAAATCAAGATGAAATGCAACCACATCGAGGAGAGCTCCGCCAGGCCAGGAAGGCGTCTGAGTGACACGCGGGGGGAGAGGCAGAAGGGGCCGCCGCGCGGAGAAGGGGGAGGCCCCGAGGGCCCTCTGACGCGACCGAGCCCCCTCGGCTTCCAGGGCCGGGCTCCTCCAGGCAGGGGACTCGGCCACGCGGCGGGGCCCAGATTCTCCTCCGCCCCGGCAAGCCCAGGCCGGAGCACCGCCTCTCCCCCCGCGCACCTGTCACGCTGGCCCGGGTGACGCGTTGGACGATGGCCTTCATGATGGCGGCGCCGCCGCTGCGGAGAGCGAGGGAGGGAAGGAAGGAGGGCAGGCGGCCGGCAAGGCAGCCGGAGCCCTCGCAGGCGGCGGGAAGCAACTTCCGGCGGGGACCGGAAGCGGAAGCAGAACTGACCCGTGACCCGGAAGCCAGAGTTTCCTGTCGCGGTTCCGCGAGGGCTGCGGCTGGGGGCGGACGGGAGCCCGGCTGTTTCCCCTCCGGGGGCGGTGTCTCCTGCCCCGTTGGGTTGCCAGCTCCGGGCCGGGAACTTGGGGGGACAAAGGCCGGGGAGGGGCTCTGGTTTCAGTTTAGGGTTGCCAACTCCCAGGCGGGGACGGGAGATCGCCTGGGATTTCGACTCGTCTCCAAGCGAGGCCCGTTCCCCTGGACCAAATGGCTGCTTTGGAGGGTGGACTCTGCGGCACTGTACCCCTTCCTCCCCCCCCCCCCCCCCCACACTCCCCCCAGCTCACTCAG